>NC_140170.1:152144199-152181699 GCF_963971535.1 Notolepis coatsorum
TTGTGAAATGATTGAAAATAATTATTATTTAATGCCTTCTGTGGAAATTGTATTTCTTATTTGTTACACATCTGTTTTAATGATTAATTATATACATTTGAAAGAATGCAGGTATACAATGGGACAGACCTTTGTTTGATTGATTGATTGATTGATTGATTGAAAACTTTATTAACAGATTGCAGAATGGGTACAGTACAGTACAGCTCAATTACATACAATTGTTAAGGGGATGCAGACCAGAGAAAGACTTTCGTCTTGTTTACATCAGGGTCCCCCATTTTCAATTCATCATAACATATATGACACACACGACATACAGATAGACAGTACTGCTACATCTATACATTTATGACATACCAGATTTGCAAATACAGTACTGTTTGTGATACAAAAAGAGTCCAGAAAAGAGAGTATATACATTTGACGTAGAAACTGTTGGAGGATGTTGGGTAGGAGGGGTGGGTGGGGGACACTGTACAAGCAAAACTGTACATTGGAATATTGACAAAACCATACTTGGTCATTTACTGTACATTGGAGGGGGTTGATATAGCTATAAACCTGCATTCCTTCGAATATATCATTAATCAATTAAACTTATATTGAAATACACTATATAGCCTATATACACCAACACTGAAATGACAGTGGATAAATAAATAAATAAGAACTAAAGCTAATCGCATGGAAATAGCAAGTCTTGTGTGCGCCAGTATGGCCTACGTGTCTAATGAACAGTATAGGCTTAATATATTCTAGTTACTTGTTTCATTAGGATTTAGTAGATACTATATATGCTCTGCCTCTGCCCTACGTACAGTATAGAATAATGAAAGACCCTCACCACCCCAACAACAGCCTGTTCATGCTGCTGCGGTCAGGCAAACGCCTGCGAACACCAGCAACTAGGACAGAGAGACTTCGGCTCAGCTTCTTCCCTCAGGCCACCAGAGCCTTGAACACTGAACTCTCCACACACAAGCACACATGAGCACACACACAACACACACACTGTACACGCTCACACACTAGCAGCCACTTTAACATGAGTACACACATACTCATGCTGCACACGCTCACACTTATTTTTTTTTATCCACTTTTTCTCCCATTTTCTATATTTTCTCCCATCCCAATTTCGTATCATCCAATTCAACCCTCCCCTGTCACGAACACTGTTTCTTGCCTCCCACAAGCCGGCTGCAATGTGGACTAAGTCATACATAGCACAAGTCCCCTCCGGTACTTGAGGTAACAGCAGTCGCATCTTTTCACCTGCGCAGCTCGATCTCTCAGTGGCGAGGAGTAACGCGTGGGAGGCTCACGCTGCCCCCGACACTTACTGATTCTACTGCGCAGGCGCACCAACCGACCTGTAGGAGTCGCTGTCCACAACGCCCGATCCCCAGGCGAGCCCAGCGTCTCCGCATTCGTGGCGAGCGCCTTGCCCACTACGCCACGTAGCCGCCCCTGCACACGCTCACACTTATGGCCACTTTACAAAAGGAAAGGTCACTTTAAGAATAGTATAGTATAAGTTGAGATTGTATAATATAGCATTGTATAACAGTGTACATAAAGACCCAGTGCCTCATCCGTAGCTAACAGTGTATTGCACTACCACAGAACCTAGCATGCCCTACCATGCTCTGTAAATAACTCATGTACATATACCAATATGCCCTACTTTGTTTACTTGTTTATTGCACAATGTCGTTCTATTGGATTCTTATTATATATTACTATTGTATTATGCACATCGTTGCGGGCAAGACCCCCCGCATTTCATTGTATACTTGTATGCCGTGACAAATAAAACTCTTGACTTGACTTGAGTATAAGTACAGACTGTACCTATACTGTACGTAGGGCAGAGCATATAGTATCTACTAAATCCTAATGCAACAAGTCATTAATGGAATAATAAGCCTATACTGCGTTCATTCATTACGCCGTAGGCATTAATGGAATAATAAGCCTATACTGCGTTCATTCATTACGCCGTAGGCTACAGTATACTGCGCACGCGCGCGCGCGCGTGTGTGTGTGCGCGCGCTGCGGCAGTTGTACCACGAGCTGTACTATTTGGTAAATTTTCGGGAATGAGACCCATTGTCAGGCCAGAGATAGAATTAAACTAGTGAGCATGATCCAGCTTCCTGCTTTACAAAGGACTACACTGAGTGGAAAAATGGCGGGAAACAAACAATGCCAGACAGAGGTTGTGGTGTTTAGTTCTACCAAATGAACACTTTCCACTGACCATATTTTTGAACAGGGATGTATTTGGCCACAGAGAGAGAATTACTCAGTTATGACTCAATCTGGTAAATTTATTTAATGTTGCTTTGCGATGGAATTTCCTTTTAGGAAAGCCCACACAACAGTGGTAAATAAATGAATAAATACATACATACAATGAAAACAATCACTGAAATGTAAATGAGCCATTGTTATGTCCGACTGAATATGATGAGTCACATAATGGACAAAGTGAGGAGTCATGGATTTTATGTATTGGAATTACAATAACAAAATGATAACGGTAATTTAATTTACCTTTACAGTTACTGTAAAAGAAGAATCAGACAATAGGTACTTGCTCGTAAAACGTACTGTGAGATTATAGAGACTAAAATAATTGTATACATCTTGAAAATGTTGACCATGCATGCAGTCAATTATTAGTTTGACTGTATATTCTGTGGATTTTAACCAAAAATATATGATTATACTATTCTTGATTTTGTTATTGTTATAATGGATTACATTTTCAAAGTAACTTTTCCAATCCTGTGAACCTGTGCACCTCCTCCTTTTTTGACCAAGGAAACATGAATATTCATCTGCTAAAGTGATACACGTCACCATTTGTAACATAGACATAGATATGCACACTGACACACACACACACACACACACACCCACACACACACACACACACACACACACACACACGCATGCACGCACACACACACACACACACACACACACACACACACAGACACACACACACACACGCACGTGCGTGCGCACACAGCATATTGGCTAGGGATTTCTGATTGTCCAGTAAAAAGTATTTGGCTGCAGACTGTAATCCTGTAAGGCTCCAGCCCTGATCTCATCAGCTTCCACAGCCACTTCATCACTGTCATCACCACCAACACAATGAAATTACTACCAGATACACTGAGAGAGCAGAGAGAGAGAGAGAGAGAGATAGAGAGATAGAGAGAGAGAGAGAGAGAGAGAGAGAGAGAGAGAGAGAGAGATAGAGAGAGAGGGGGAGAGAGAGAGAGAGAGATCGAGAGAGAGAGAGAGAGAGAGAGAGAGAGAGAGAGAGAGACATACACAAAGCATGTGAGAAACGGATGATTACAAAATGTAATCGAGGAGAGAAATAGAAAAACAATAATAACAATAAGTAACAATCAAGAATAAACAATTATATATAAGAACTGTGAAGACACGTTCAAAACCTCCTGAATTAAATGTCATCCACTGACCTCTAGTGCTGGTGTGGATCCTACATGGTACATGTAGCTCCATGGTATCACTCACTCATTTGCCTTCATATTTGCTCGTTAGCCTAAAAGTTAGAATTGTGTTTGTTTGTTTGGTTGTAATGGGACTGGGTTTCACCAGTTTGACTGCAGGCACTCTTGCACTCACACTTGCAAACATTTAGGGATGCAATGGATCACACAAGAGAACTCATGGTTTGGATCTTATCATGGTTTTGAGTCGCAGATCAGATCATTTTTCAGATCAGTAAAATACCATTGATTCTGTAAAACACTTAAAACAAGGAACCTTTGATCATGGTCTTAAATGAAAACAACATCTAAATATGATTCTAGGACAAACGATAAGAAACCTGCTTTTTGAATCTCCTTACAACAGTGTATTTCTGTCACGCTCATTATGGGTGAGTAAGTATGTATATTCTACTTAACTGCCAGGACCTGTTGCTCAGACCTAACGTTACATGACTGGTTACATGGTTGCGTTACTTTTGCTGGACCATGGGTGACAATAGCTACAGTAAGTTTGGCTGAGCTTCGCAAAGAAAGATGGAATAAAGCAAAACGCAATAATGTGCAGCATGGTCATTTCATGCAAGCAAGGACGGAACTCCAATATGACAAAGCTTTTCTGCTCCGTGCAGACTTAATGACTTCATACTCAAGGTATACTCAAGTTATCTCCTGTTACAGCGCTAACATAGCGTGGAGAGAGGTCTGGCTATGAAACGTTTCATAATGTACCATTTGTTACATGAAAGATTTCCGTACCAGGAAACAATCTGTGACGTCCGTTAAGAACCTGTAACTAGTGGACGCAGTGCCAACCCGATTCCAGTTGGTTCCATTGTCAACAGAGGCAGTAATTCCACTACAATGGTTACATTTAGCAATTAATCCGTAGTTCACATGCGTGCCAAACTGCGGGGGGTGATCTGTACGGATCATGGATCAACGGCGTTCCATTACACCACGACAAACAATGCTTAGATAATGTCTTCCTCTTCGATACTGTGATGGGTTAGGAACAATACAGGCCAGTGTTGTTTAGTATTATAATGTTTTCATATATTTTCTCTTTTGTATAGGCATCTGGTATGAATAATATATATTCATATACAGGTGCAGCTCAATAAATTTGAATATCGTGGAAACGTCTATATATTTAGCTGTATTGATGCAGTCATTTGTGCAAAAGGAGCCCCAACCAAGTACTGAGTGAACATACATAAACAGACTTTTCAGAAGGCCGACATTTCTATATACAAAAGAAAAATACATCTATTTAAAAAGAATTATTGGTGATACAGAATTTTGGGCTTTCATGAGCTGTAAGACATAATCATCAAAATTAAAACAAATAAAGGCTTGAAATATTTCACTTTGTGTGTAATGAATCTATAATCTACGAGAGTTTCGCTTTTTGAATTGAATTACTGAAATAAAATAACTTTTCCACGATATTCTAATTTATCAAGCTGCACCTGTATATACAATAGATTAAAAACTAAATATTCTATTCTATTTTCATCAAACGATTAAGCTGATGAATGGCTTAACCCTTTCACTGCCACACGACAGAAGGTTAACCCTTTACTATCACACAACCGATGGCGACCTTCGGTTGTGTGATAGTAAAGGGTTAACCTTCTGTGTATTGTCGCAGTGAAAGGGTTAAACCATTTTGGTAGTGCGGCAGTGAAAGGGTTAATAGAATGGCTGCAACAATCTATCTATTTATTTAAAAAGGCAGCCCCAAAGATAGCTGGTTCAGAACCATGAAATCACAATAAAAAAAAATTGCGGGGTGGTTAATGATTAAATACCAGTAAAAGCAAGAACAAGACCACATTGAGCCAAGAACTGCCCACTCAGCCACTAAATAAATGACTGTTGTCCCTCTCAATTGCAGTAGTAGCGTGACCCGTGACCTGTGGGGACCTGTTCGCTCTGCCTCAACCCTGCTTCTACCTCATTACAGAGGGGTCACACACACACTGGAGGTCTCAAAGCAGAGCTCTGATATGGCACAACATCCATCACGCACGCACGCACGCACGCACGCACGCACGCACGCACGCACGCACGCACGCACGCACGCACGCACGCACGCACGCACACACACACACACACACACACACACACACACACACACACACACACACACACACACACACACACACACACACACACACACACACACACACACACACACACACACACACACACACACACACACACACACACACACACACACACACAGGGACTCTGGTAAAGTTGCTGTCAAATATAATCATACAGCTTAAGAGGTTGCTGTGGGCGTATGGCTGTGTGTGGTGTTTGCAGTGCTAAAACTATATTAAATATTATAGCTATGGATCTAATAATATAGTCGATTGTCATTGCGTTTCTTTCCGGTCAAGATGCAAGAAACAGATAATTTTCTTTCATCAATACATTCCCGTTTATAACGTGGTGAATATGAGTATAGTTTTAGAGTAATTCTGTGTAATCCCAGGAAACGCCGCTAAACAGCATTTTAGTGCATTTCATTATAAACCGTGCCATTCCTCCTCTTGGATCAACAATCAATCTTAAATCAACGCTAGATTATCGGTATTATGTTTCATCATGGATGCACGAAAGGGGGGGGGGGGTGCGCCCTTCCGTGCTTTGATCACTACCAACGGAACACGCCACACACACACACCACACACACACGCCCCGATCAGCATGAAGGAATTTTTGGATCAACGCAATATTGATACCATATAGTCCTTACCTTGACCAGGATCTGACCCGAAAAGAATATTCGAATTATCTGATTGCCATTCCAAGTACTGATCGCGATCGTGTTTCCAACATAATCCAGCAATGAACATGAACCCGGGGGGCCCGACCCTCGTCGATGCAAGCGTTATAAGCGCTTGCCCTGCCCGAGTAGTTAGACCCTGCCCGCACGCCGCAGCTCGGCCCACACACCAAGCCACATCGTTTCAAATGGAGTGCAATAGCGGCCGCAAGGCGTTAGGCGGTGGTATTGGACGTTTGCAATCCCAGCCCATTCCCAATGTTAACATCAGGCTGGATGGATGGATTATGAATGGAAATAGCGAATAAAAGAAATAACGACCAAAACCCGACTTTTCTCAGGTTTGGCGCTCAAGCAATGGCGAGTTAACCCGATTTATGTCGGGTCTGGCGTCCATTGTGTTAAAGTTGAAGTTTATTGTAATCTGTTGTTGTAATGTGTAAATTATTGGCTAAAATACTATTGTTGGTAGAAAGATTGTCGATCACAATGCATACACCTGTTACACTTTAAGACTTTAGAGAACTATTGGCATCAATGTTTACTGAACTGAATGTGAGCAGCAAAAACCGACTAGGACCTATATAGACTACAAAACCTCTCTCATCTATACATTGAATGGGCCTTTAGTTTACTCGTTTAAGGCTTGAAGAGATCTCCTGGTTGACACTGGTGTAGAAGCCCCTTTGCCCTGCATTTATCCTGCATCATCACCACCACCACCACCACCACCACCACAGGGTTTTCCAATAATTCCTAGATTTCTCTAATCCCTCTCTCAACAACACATCAGCTGTGCTATAGCCTGGTAGAGCAATTTAATTTAACAGAGAGGGCAGCTGCTTCTGAATATGCATGCGTTGCTTCCTTGTGGGGTTCCTAATCAATATAGAACTGCCTGGAATCACTGTGTTAGCCAATCACAGCAGATCAGAGGATGACATGGAATCACTGTGTCAGCCAATCACAGCATATCAGAGGATTAGATGGAAGTGTTGACTCATGACTCTGTTGAGAGGGGGTAATTAGATGAAATCCTGGTGTGATAACCATGGTAATACCATATAGCCTGTAATAACATATAACCTAACCATGGTAAATACCAAATGGGGACTAAACAGGGCAATGTATTGTTCTAAACAAGGTGACCTGTGTCTCATTATGGAGCGGTTTCTACTCAATCAATTCTATAGACCTGGAAATCTATGACTGCCTCTCTGGGGCCTTATCAGTTAGCTCTCTTAATATCCTGTCCTCTAGTTAATAATGCTCCATAGCCATTAGGGGATCATTCACATTCAACGGGAAGATATGATGCTGGATACAATTACAAGGGGCTCAGATTGTGGGGCATTGTGATTAAATTTGAAGACCCCAGGGGAACCCAAACCAGATCATGCATTATATTCTCCTGGGAGGAGCGGGGATGAAGAGATCCGGTGCCGGAGAAAGAATATGTGTTTGGTGTCGGGACACTATAAAGAAAATGAGCAGGGCAGTGAAAAGGTCAGTCCTGCAGAGCGGAGAAGGATGGAGAGGCTTTAGAAAGGCTGTTAACTCCCCATGGAAGCTGCATGACAAAACAAACCGAAGCCGTGAGCTGCTGAGGAAATACTGAGGTGAAAACCAGTGGAGGCTGCTGACCAAATTTTTAGGTGAAGCACAAATTATTATATTATATTATATATTAAATAATATTTTTAAAACATCCCCCACTGTGTGTCAGTGGTCAGTGGACACAGATGAAAACATATTAACATTAGGTGACAGCGGACCTGACCAGATGAAAACATATTAGGTGACAGCGCACCTGACCAGATGAAATCATATTAGGTGACAGCGCACCTGACCAGATGAAATCATATTAGGTGACAGCGCACCTGATCAGATCAAAACATTTTAGGTGACAGCGCACCTGACCAGATCAAAACATATTAGGTGAAGGTGACAAGGAAGCCACAGACTCATACCCCCCCGACACTCAACTAACCGCCTCGGACAGTCCTTCATACCAGTGGCCATCAGGCTCCAGAACTGTGGGCAGTCCTGCTGCCAGACATCGACCTAGAACTAATAGGAACCCAAGTAGGACAATAACACTACCTTATGCATACTGCACCTTATGTGGATACTGTGATACTGTGAATAATGAATAATGTATATTTCAGTTAGTTAGATAGTAAATTATATTGACCTATTTGTTTACACTGCTTGTGTTGTTTTCACTACCTGTACCCCCCCCCCCCCTTCCCCCATGCTGCTATGATGCCTGAATTTCCCCAAGGGGATCAATAAAGGAATATCTTATCTTATCTTAAAAGGAAAGATGAAATTACCTACCTGGGTTCCATCCTATAGAGGCAAATCTTTCCTGTGACAAAATGGGATCCAATGTAATAAAACTAAGTCAACCAACGAACTAGATTCCTGTACCGGATCTCCTCTCTGGTAAACAAGAATACCTTGAAGACTCTAACAGGAGCACTCATTCAAGGGTACTACGACTATGCTTGCACCTCATGGTACCAAAGCACCTCAAAGGCACTAAAAACAAGATTACAAACATCACAAAACAAACTGGTCAGACTACTGCTTGACCTAACTCCTAAAACCCACCTCACCCCTGTCCACTTTGACAACCTAGGATGGCTTAGAGTAGACGACAGAGTACAGCAACTTGCAATGGGCCTGGTCTACAAGATACACTACACCACTAAGATACCCATGTGCATGTCGAAATACTTCCCAAAGGTCAGTGAATACCACAACCACAACACCAGAGGGAGTTCCACAAATCATGTTCAACCCAGATAAAATAATTTAAAAAGTAAAAAAAAAAAAAAAAAAAAAAAAAAAAAATTAATAAAAGAAAATAGTCATAACTTAGAAATGAGATTGCATAGGTCTATGAATCGATATCGCGATTCTGTTTCGATTAATTGCCCAGCCCTACAGAGTGTACAGTAAGTTAGCTTGGTGATTATCATTGTGATGTAGGCTAAGCTGGCTAGCTACTGTTAGCATACAAGCACTGTAGCCTACTTACTTTTTCATCCACAACGTTTTTTCTGATCCAGATGCATAAGTCCACTTCTTCATGTTGCTCAGTTGCTGGTTTATACTTCGGTCCTAATGTTGGCGCAAAGTTTAATTTAGCCTGACTTGACTTGTTATAGCTGTACATCTTACTTTCTACTAAACAACAACTTTCTCATAGTCTCAACTTTCACATAGTCAAAACGGGTCCAGCTGCATGTCCGGAGGATAGGTTTAGCTCGGGCCAATCTCAAGTTTCTCAAGTTTCTTTATTAGTTGTCATACAGAAGTACAGAATACTTTTATACAAAATGCTTCTTTATGTTACAACTAATGTATGTACTTTATGTATGACAACTAATAAAGAAACTTGAGAAACTTGAGATTGGCCCGAGCTAAACCTATCCTCCGGACATGCAGCTGGACCCGTTTTGAATTTGCAATGCAGCAATCTCTGATTGGATTTGCAAGGCTGCCAATCATATTCAACCTCCGTGTATTGGATGTCAAGGGCTGTCAATCAATCAACCCTCCATTCAATGGCAAGAGTTTAACTGCACAGACCGTGCTTAGATGAAGTTAATAGCCTATTTTGATTCGCTGTTATTTATTATTTATTTAACAATGGGTCACACCTGTGAAGTTTTCTTCACGAATAATTACTGCAGGCAATACTGCAGTGCAGGCCTGCTCAGAGCTGTCAATTTTGGCAATTTTTGAAGAAAAAAAAAATTCACTGGAATTTTTTTTACAGAGGAAAACATGTATAATAAAAAAATAATAATAATAATAATTAAAAAAAAAATATATATATATAGTATATGTAAATTAATAATAATTATGAATTATGAGTGAATTTGTGTTTCACGTGTTGTCATAGAGAAACCTCCACTGGTGAAAACCCTGAATAACTTTACTGGGATAATCTCTACACTCGTATAAACACACACGGCTACATTTCCCCTCCAAAAACACTCTTGGTTCAACCTGTTTATCGTTTCAGTTTTGGAGAACAGCACTACATTGTGTTAATATGAACATACTGTGCCGTTGTGTTGTAAATGTGTGTGTCCTGTACCAAACTATATTGTGGAAGATTACTCAAGAGAGTAGAACCTCTGAGTCTGTGTGACTTTCTTACAAAGACGATGGTTTTCTGTGTGACTTTCTACGAAGACAATGGTTTTCTGTGTGACTTTCTTACAAAGACTGTGGTTTTATGTGTGACTTTCTACAAAGACAATGGTTTTCTGAGGGACTTTCTTACAAAGATGGTGGTTTTCTGTGTGACTTTGTACAAAGACAGTGGTTTTATGTGTGACTTTCTACAAAGATGATGGTTTTCTGTGAGACTTTCTTACAAAGATGATGGTTTTCTGTGAGACTTTCTTACAAAGATGGTTTTCTGTGTGAATTTGGGAAAGTGAATGCTCTTCCAATACATTATTTGCTGTAGAGTTGCCCTTGTGCAAGGCACGGTAGAGGACTGTGGTTGTACTGGGAAGTTCCCAGGTGTGAATGATGCTGTGTGAGTGTGTAGCAGGGTGTTTCTAAAAAAAACAACAAAAACATAGCTGCTTGGCAAATCTGCCCTGGATGAGTAAACCTGCAGTCTAATGATTTTGTGGATCAAAAAACAGTATGGATTGTCTCTGCTCTCAGCCTGGCCTCAGAGCGATTAAACATCCAATGACCTTTCCGTGTGACTCCAGTATTTTACCTCAAACCTCTTCACCACAGCAGCGAAGGCCGGGCTGGTCCTGCAGCTCTCCTCCAGCAGGGCCATGCTGCGGTCGTACTCTGAGATGTAGGAGTCAAACAGCCTGAAGTCCTCCTGACGACTCAGGATCACATCCACCACCCTCTGGCTCTCCTCCCTGCACAGGTGGGGAAATCACACTGGCATCTCTTCTAGACAATGATATGCTGCATAGTGGGATCTACAGGGAGCTAAAAACAACTAGGTCTGTTGTAGGGCTGGGAGGTATACAGAATAGGAAGGGATACTGTCATGGATCCATGCAAAGGAATAGATTTTTACAATACCATCGTCCATCACGATAAATACATAATGGTACAAAATCTTTATACGTTAATCAAAAAAGTATTTATTGAGAGCAGCCGTATTTAAAAATGTTTATATTTTTTTTAATGACATGACACCATGACAATTGTATTACATAAAAGATGAAAACATTAAAAATATGTCATATCACATTGCAATTTGTACTGAAAAACATATACAGTCAAATATATACTGTTATATCAGTCTAATCAAAACTATTATCATTTCTACTGAACGCACAGAGAGAAAATTATCTTCTTGTCTGACTCTGCAGAAGACAGTAAACACATCCCATAATGTTGGCACGTTCCTTTCACTACCACACTACAAAGGGTAGTGTGGTAGTGAAAGGTTAACCTTCTGTAGTGTGGTAGTGAAAGGGTTAACCTTCTGTAGTGTGGTAATGAAAGGGTTAAGAATAAATTATTTGCATTAGTCCTCAAGGATAGCCCAGAGGATATTTGTGTACAACTATCTTGCAAAGTGAGAACTAAGGACTAAGACTTGAACCTGTGATGTCATCAAAACGTATGACAGTAGGGAATTAAGAGTAAGAGGGGATTTTCGAGAGATAAGAGCAGGTTCTGGTTAAGGACTGATAACAGCAACGACAGAATAAAGCTAATTTCACTCTCATCTTCACTTCCTTATTCATTGTTATTACAGTACGGCGCATTCATTCCTTTTACACAACTCCAGATGTTGATAACACAGTAGCTTAGCTCTCCGGTGTTTGACTGATAACATGGTAGCTTAGCTCTCCGGTGTTTGACTGATAACATGGTAGCTTAGTTCTCCTGTGTTTGACTGATAACATGGTAGCTTAGTTCTCCGGTGTTTGACTGATAACACGGTAGCTTAGCTCTCCGGTGTTTGACTGATAACATGATAGCTTAGCTAGGGTGACCAAACGTCCTCTTTTACCCGGACATGTCCTCTTTTCACGCCCTGTCCGGGCCGTCCGGGGGGGGTTTATAAATTCATGAGAATGTCCGGCTTTCACGGACCGTTTGCATGTACTTAAATTGACTGGCGCATTGCACAGAATACTACGGTACTCTGTTGCGTGTGTGACGTAATCCCTGAGAAGCTTTGTGGGCGGCTCTACAACTACACTCGCACAAACAGAGGAAGAGGGGACAGAGTGGAGCGCAGCTCACATTCACAATGCCAAATAATGTACTTTTACAGATGAACTGGAGAAGAAATTCCAAATGTACCGACCCGTCGGAACAAATGGGAGGCGAAGTTCAGTAGTGCGCGCACTAAATCCGAAGCCAATGTGTTATAGCGCCCCACTCGACTCGATTGATGTCGCACATGAAGCACTCAAATCAAATCCAGTACTGTGGTGTTTCTACAGACAGGAGTAACCATGGAGCAGTGAAAATATTCCCAATCATAATACAGTACTTTGACTTAAAGCGGGATGGCATGCAAACAAAATTAATCGAGGTTAAATACACCAAATGAGACAGCAGAAACCATTGCACAATAGCTCATTGAAACATGGCAAAAAAAACGATTTGTCTGAAAAGGATATTTGTTAACTGGATTTTCTATTTTCTATTATTTCATATATTTTGTTATTTATTTTTGTCCAGTAAGACTTGAAAAGAGAGCTATTATTTTGTTACAGGTTGATTTTTAAGTAATTATTGTGCCATTGAGATTTGTGAGATAATTCTAGGCATAATCAAGCATGCTGATTGTTAACTTTGGTTTGGTGTGTCTTTGGTTATAGAGAGATATTGTTGTGTTATATACAGTAAAATAATATAAATAATAATTGTATATCCATAGAGAGGAGGCATACTTTAAATATATTAAAACAATAATGCATCTTTGAGTAAACGTTGAGTATATGCATGCGTTGCTCATGGGACGGGGTTGCACGCCGTGCAACCAGTCTGTGAGCAGAAGCATGCACATGCACGGATGTGCACACACGTGCACACAGGAATGCGCTGCACTCGACTGATGCGCCAACTCGCTAAGTACTACTTTGCATAACAATATCGCCGGTCGTCAGGTGTGTTCAAATACGTTCTCAGATACATTCACACAAAACTTGTGAATGAAATGTGTTACATTCCATTCGTAGAGGCAATTAGGCACTGTCTTTAGTCTGTGCTATGCGAGGGAACAACTATGCGCGGGAGCGCGCGCACGGTGCACACGCCGTCATTAAAATATAGTGCAACCAGTCGTCCCATGAGAAACGCATGCCATTAAGTATCTCGAGGCTGGCGGGGCATGTCCTCTTTTTTGGAAATCAAAATATGGTCACCCTAGCTTAGCTCTCCGGTGTTTGATTGATACCACGGTAGCTTAGCTCTCCGGTGTTTGACTGATAACACGGTAGCTTAGCTCTCCGGTGTTTGACTGATAACATGGTAGCTTAGCTCTCCGGTGTTTGACTGATAACACGGTAGCTTAGTTCTCCTGTGTTTGACTGATAACATGATAGCTTAGCTCTCCGGTGCTTGATTGATACCATGGTAGGCTTTGGGAGAGTGTTGTTCATGTTTAAAAGCAGAGAGTTGTATACAATTCATAGTAAATTCATATATAAATCCTGCAGTAGTACCCCAGGAGGAAGAGCAGCAATGCAGGATAAGAGCAGCAAGCAGGTAAAAAGTGGGATATTTAAGACGGCTATGATTGTGTGTTATTTTATGCCTATGTGTTAAATTGTACACAATGTGAAAATTAACCATATGAGTATGTGAACAGTACTGGCTCTGTTTAGTATAGGTCTTAATACCTGAATGCTGTGCAGCGGTTGAAGTACACAACTGCTAACTACTTAAGTAAAAGTAACTATGGTCGTCAGATAGATGTAGTAAAAAGTTTCAAAACACTTTTCTTTTAAATGTAGTAGAGTGAAATTATAAAGTGCTGTATAAATGGAACTACTCAAATACAGTTTACATCTAAAAAATTTACTTGAGAGAAAAGTACTTATTTCCTCTCCGCTCCTGGTAGTTGGTGCAGCTCTCTTACCACTGTCTGATGCACGTCTCCAGCTCTGCGAGGACCTTGCTGTGGAGGCTGTAGATCTCAGGGAGCACACCAAATATCTCCCTCATCCTCTGCTCATCCAGCACCACCTCCCCATCCTCGCCCACCTCCTCCAGCACCGCTGACCTGAAGTCCTGTCCAGAGGAGAGAGGAGGAGGAGGAGAAGAGAGAGGATTAGAGAGGAGCGATAAGAGGAGAGAGATTGAGGCAGAGGGACATGTGTGTGTGTGGTTGGGGGGGGGGGGTGAATGTGAGGAAGGGGAGGGGATTAAGAGAGTAAAGGGAGAAAGGGGGGAGCGAGGAGGGGAGGAGGGTAGGTTTGAATAGGAGGAGAATAAAAGGAAGGAAGGAAGGTCAGATCCTCCTAAACACCCTTCCTGCTCCCCCTCCCATCACCTCCATTCCTCTCCCTCTGCCTTGGGCTTGGGTCCAGGCTTTCAGGAAAGGAAGGCGCTGGTCTGCATGAGGCCTGCACACCTGGTACTGTTGCATAACGACCTTGTGCTCAGTGACACAGTGCCGGCCGCAGGTCCACCGCTCATTACTGCACTGACAAGGTCGAGTTCAAGTGCGATGAGATCTGTGGCGTGACACACAGCACATTCCTTCTCACGTAGAACAGGCGTTTACGGCGAACCTTGCACGGCAGCCAGCTTCGCGAGATCACACGAGAATCCCATGTTGTCACACTTCGAGTTGTGCTCTCGTGCCTGAGACACAGTGGTTTGCACCGATCGTCATCCTTTGATCCTACTGGCAGCTATCGGCAAAGATACTCTGCCGAGTGTTTCTATTTTACATGCCTATTTCAAACTATTTCAAAGGACGACCTCCCAGAGGGATCAGTGTGACAGAACTTTATGGCAGCAGTGTCACAAACCATAATGCCAAAAGCAAGAGGGGTTATGGCACTTCAATGAGACCAGCATCTTGAGAGGAGGTTATTTATCTATGGGGAGAATGAAGGAAAACAGATGAAGCCCTGGTAATCGATTGGGGACGTGTCAGAAATAGCTTAACAAATATCAATAGTCCCCTGTGGGTGAATCTGTCTCGCTCCCTGAACCATAGATATGAAATAAAGCATAATGTGTTTTGGTGAGAATGACTGGAGGCCATCTCTTCTGGTTTTAAGGAAAGCGAGGACATAAAACAAACAGATGGCCTGACTGTCCTGATGATGTGGTGGCAGCAGGTGCTTTTCACCCGTTCATCATGCACCATTGATCGCATCAGAGTTAGCATTCATCACTGCTGCCGCTGGATCAGAGTCCCACTCTATAGGCTCTATGGTTCTTGTCTTCTGGGATATGCAAGCACGCACCACTGACATGCGCACACACACACACACACACACACACACACACGCACGCACGCACGCACGCACGCACGCACGCACGCACGCACGCACACACACACACACACACACACACACACACACACACACACACACACACACACACACACACACACACACACACACACACACACACAGACGCATGCACACACACACACAAACTGACGCACACACGCACACCTGAATAAGAGGAGCGTTACCCTACGTTACTTCTCTCTTCGACTCTCCACCTTAGACCCTCCTCACCCTGCTAAATCAGGCCAGGAGACCACATGATCCGGTTGGTTGAACAGACAGACAGTCACACTTGGTCACACCTTTAATGGGGAAATCTATTTTGAGGAGAACAAGCAGAGGGAGCAACAGGAACAGCGTCTCTGTGAAGACAACAGACCGGTTGCCTCTGTGAAGACAACAGACAGGTTGCCTCTGTGAAGACAACAGACAGGTTGTCTCTGTGAAGACAACAGACAGGTTGCCTCTGTGAGGACAACAGACAGGTTGTCTCTGTGAAGACAACAGACAGGTTGCCTCTGTGAGGACAACAGACAGGTTGCCTCTGTGAGGACAACAGACAGGTTGCCTCTGTGAAGACAACAGACAGGTTGCCTCTGTGAAGACAACAGACAGGTTGTCTCTGTGAAGACAACAGACAGGTTGCCTCTGTGAGGACAACAGACAGGTTGCCTCTGTGAAGACAACAGACAGGTTGCCTCTGTGAAGACAACAGACAGGTTGCCTCTGTGAAGACAACAGACAGGTTGCCTCTGTGAAGACAACAGACAGGTTGCCTCTGTGAAGACAACAGACAGGTTGCCTCTGTGAAGACAACAGACAGGTTGTCTCTGTGAAGACAACAGACAGGTTGCCTCTGTGAGGACAACAGACAGGTTGCCTCTGTGAAGACAACAGACAGGTTGTCTCTGTGAGGACAACATACAGGTTGTCTCTGTGAGGACAACAGACAGGTTGTCTCTGTGAGGACAACAGACAGGTTGCCTCTGTGAAGACAACAGACAGGTTGTCTCTGTGAGGACAACAGACAGGTTGCCTCTGTGAAGACAACAGACAGGTTGCCTCTGTGAAGACAACAGACCGGTTGCCTCTGTGAAGACAACAGACAGGTTTCCTCTGTGAGGACAACAGACAGGTTTCCTCTGTGAAGACAACAGACAGGTTGCCTCTGTGAGGACAACAGACAGGTTGTCTCTGTGAAGACAACAGACAGGTTGCCTCTGTGAGGACAACAGACAGGTTGCCTCTGTGAAGACAACAGACAGGTTGCCTCTGTGAAGACAACAGACAGGTTGTCTCTGTGAAGACAACAGACAGGTTGTCTCTGTGAAGACAACAGACAGGTTGCCTCTGTGAGGACAACAGACAGGTTGCCTCTGTGAAGACAACAGACCGGTTGCCTCTGTGAAGACAACAGACAGGTTGCCTCTGTGAAGACAACAGACAGGTTGCCTCTGTGAAGACAACAGACAGGTTGCCTCTGTGAAGACAACAGACAGGTTGCCTCTGTGAGGACAACAGACAGGTTGCCGCTGTGAGGACAACAGACAGGTTGCCTCTGTGAGGACAACATATAGGTTGTCTCTGTGAAGACAACAGACAGGTTGCCTCTGTGAGGACAACAGACAGGTTGCCTCTGTGAAGACAACAGACAGGTTGCCTCTGTGAAGACAACAGACAGGTTGCCTCTGTGAAGACAACAGACAGGTTGCCTCTGTGAAGACAACAGACAGGTTGCCTCTGTGAAGACAACAGACAGGTTGTCTCTGTGAAGACAACAGACAGGTTGAAAGGTGCTGTTTAGAAAACATGGCTCAGATATTCTATAGTATACTAGTCTATAGGACAGCAGGACAGTATTGTGGAAAAGATAACGGCAGTCAAAGAAGCCACACACTATGATTCAATACATCATTAAAAACTGAACGTTTCAACCTGACAGTCCTGACTGGGTCTTCATGAGGTCTAAAGCTTTATTAATAAAAACGGAACATTTCAACCTGACTGGGCAGAGAAGAGAAGAGCAGAGAAGAGAAGAGCAGAGAATAGAAGAGAAGAGAAGAGAAGAGAAGAGAAGAGAAGAGAAGAGAAGAGAAGAGAAGAGAAGAGAAGAGAAGAGAAGAACAGAGAAGAGAAATCAAATCAAATCAAATCAAATCAAATTTATTTATAAGGCCCGACAACACACGTCAATGTCCCCATGGGCTGTACACATCCTACCCAAACAAGTCAAGAAGAAACATCACATCAAATCAAGAACAAAACAAGAACACCACAAGGTAAAAAAAAATGAAAAAATAATAATAATTCAAAATTCAAAATTTAAAATTTAAAATTTAAAATTTAAAATTTAAATTTTTAATTAAATTAAAATAAATGCAAAATAAATAAAAGCAACACTCCCAGACATACCCCACGCGAAGGTAAGGAAAAGGAAAAACTCACTAAAACCTAGCAATAGGGGGGGGTTACCAGACATGGGAGCAAATAGACATCCTAACTAAACTAGACAGATTAATCTAAGGGTCAGACCCCGATCAGGTGAGATCAGGGTAGGTTGAAGGAGAGAGAGAAAAGATGGGTCTTAAGCAGGGATTTAAAAGCTTCGACAGAGCAGGCGCCCCTGACGACGGCAGGTAATTGGTTCCACAGGTAGGGAGCCCGGTAGACAAAGGCTCTGTGGCCGGCAGATTTCTTTTTAACCCTAGGAATCGATAGAAGCCCCGCATTTTGTGAGCGCAGAGCAAGAGCGGGTGAGTATCAAGAGATGAGATCGGATAGATAGAGCGGTGCAAGCCGATTAAACATTTTGTAGGTGAGGAGTAGCACTTTAAAGTCAGATTGGGCTTGAATAGGAAGCCAGTGTAGGGCGGACAAAACTGGTGTGATGTGATCAAATGTTCTAGTTTTAGTTAGTATCCGTGCAGCCGCATTTTGCACAAGTTGAAGATTTTTTATGCTTGAATTAGGTAGGCCTGAAAAAAGTGCATTACAGTAGTCTAGACGTGATGAGACAAAAGCATGAATTAGGGTTTCAGCATCAGCCAGAGTTAAAATGGGGCGAATTTTTACGATATTACGAAGATGGAAGAAGGCAATTTTGGTGAAATGTTTTATATGTGCATTAAATGAGAGGGAGGAATCAAAAATGATTCCGAGGTTTTTTATGGTGGAGCTCTGGGATACATGACAAGTATCAAAGTTGAGGGAGATGTCCTGAAACAAGCCTCTGTGGTTTGGGGGGCCAAAAATTAACATCTCAGTTTTATCTGCATTAAGGAGTAGAACGTTTTGCGACATCCACTTTTTGATGGCAAGCAGGCAAGCCTCAAGATTTTGTAATTGGGAGGAATCATTTGGCTTAATAGGTATATATACAGTAATTGGGTGTTGTCAGCGTAAAAATGAAAGTTTATGCCAAATTTGCGTATGATATTGCCGAGGGGTAGCATGTAAATCGAAAATAGTAAAGGGCCCAGGACAGAGCCTTGTGGGACCCCACATTGCACTGGGAGGGTCTCAGATGTTAAATCATTATAGAAGAGCTGAGAAGAGCAGAGCAGAGCAGAGAAGAGCAGAGCTGAGAAGTGCAGAGAAGAGCAGAGCAGAGAAGAGCAGAGCTGAGAAGTGCAGAGAAGAGCAGAGCAGAGAAGGGCAGAGCAGAGCAGAGCAAAGAAGAGAAGAGCAGAGAAGAGCTGAGAAGAGAAGTTCAGAGAAGAGCAGAGCAGAGCTGAGAAGTGCAGAGAATAGCAGAGAAGATCAGAGAAGATCAGAGAAGAGCAGAGCAGAGAAGTGCAGAGAAGAGCAGAGCAGAGAAGAGCAGAGCAGAGCTGAGAAGTGCAGAGAAAAGCAGAGCAGAAAAGAGCAGAGCAGAGAAGAGCAGAGCAGAGAAGAGCAGAGCTGAGAAGTGCAGAGAAGAGAAGAGCAGAGCAAAGAGCAGAGCAGAGAAGAGCAGAGCTGTTGAAGATGTTATTAAGAGCAGAGCTTTACTTTACTTTCCATGTGGGGACTAGGTCTGGACATTCTTTGTATTCTTGTTATTCCTTATCAAACAATGGAACAATAGCCAGCATGTTTTCTTCTGGATCTCACTGGTGGTGGTCTCTGACTTTTCCCAGCTGGGAATATGTGTGTGTGGCTGTGTGTGTGTGCGTGTGCATGTGCGTGTGTGTGTGTGTGTGTGTGCGTGTGTGTGTACTTGTAGTACTACATTGTGAGGACCAGTTTGAGTTCTAGTAGCGAGGACCTTTTTCTAAGGGAAGTGAAGCCATTTTGTCCTCACTTTAAAATAGTCCATTTTAGGACCAGGGGTTTAGGATGTAATGTACAGTAGGGTGAAGGGTCATAGGTTAAAGTTGGGGTGAGGGGCTGAAGATATGAATTAAGTAATGTAATAAGTAGTCCAGTAATACAAGAATGTATGTATGTGTGTGTATGTGTGCGTGTGAAAGGAGGCGGCATTGCCTTCATGATAAACAAGGAGTGGTGCGATTTAGGCAACGCAAAGGAATTGTCTAACCACTGCTCCCCAGACCTGGAGTTTATCACGATAAAATGTCGACCCTTCTTCCTCCCAAGAGAGTTAACGTCCATCATCCTCATCGGAGTGTACATTCCACCACACGCAAACACTGGGGTCGCACTTTCAAAACTTCACGACGAGGTAAACAAACAACAGATAGCTAGCGTTGACGCTGCCATTTTGGTTCTGGGTGATTTCAACAGCGCGCGTCTTAAAAAGGTGTTGCCGAATTTCTATCAGCATGTGACCTGTCCCACCAGAGGCGAGAACATATTAGACCATGTATACTCGCAATTTAAGAATGGGTATAAGTCACAGGCTCTTAGTCCATTCGGTAAGTCCGATCACGCCGCAATATTCCTTTTGCCAAAGTATAAACAAAGTCTCAAGCGAACGCCGGTGGTCTCGCGAGAGGTTAAGCGTTGGGCCGTGACGTCAGAGGAGTCACTCCAAGCTGCACTTGAATGCACAGACTGGAGTGTATTCCGTGATAACACAGCCAATATTAACGAATACACTGAAACGGTGCTTGACTATGTCTATACTCTGGTAGAAGAAACAATCCCCTCCACCACAATTAAAATCTACCCAAATCAAAAGCCCTGGGTAGACAAATCCGTCCGTGAGGCTCTGAAAGTGCGCACATCAGCATACAACACCGGGCTGGAGACAGGCAACATGGAAGAACACAAGATGGCAAGATACAACGTCAGGAGAGCAGTAAAAGAGGCTAAACGGCGTTACAGGGATAAAGTTGAACTTCAGTTAGAACAGGCTGACTCTAGAGGCATGTGGCAGGGCCTCAGAACAATGACAGATTACAAAGGCACCTCCCTCAAACTGAACAATGACATCTCCTTAGCAAATGATCTCAATTCCTTCTATGCGAGGTTTGAGGCTGTGAATAAAAACACCAGCCTACAAACCACGGCAATGGGGGGGGGGGGTCTGCTGATGGAGACTCAGTGTTCAGGGTAACAGAGCATGAGGTGAGACGGATCTTTAAAAAAGTGAATATCAGGAAGGCAGCAGGACCGGACGGCATCCCCGGCCGCGTCCTAAAAGTCTGTGCCGACCAACTGGCCCCGGTATTCACTGACATCTTCAACCTGTCCTTGGAACAGGCTGTCATCCCCACCTGTCTGAAGAAGTCCACCATCATCCCTGTACCCAAAAAATCTACGCCCGCTTGCCTCAACGACTACCGCCCTGTAGCCCTCACCTCCATAGCCATGAAGTGCTTTGAGAAGCTAGTGAAGGGCTACATCTGTTCCTCCCTCCCCATCAACCTGGACCCTCTGCAATTTGCATATCGCCCCAACAGGTCCACGGAGGACGCCATAGCCCATGTGCTGCACACAGCAGCATCACACCTGGACAAGAGGCAGGGGAACTATGTGAGAATGCTGTTCATCGACTACAGCTCAGCATTCAACACCATAGTCCCCTCCAAACTCATAGCCAAGCTCAGGGACCTGGGCTTGAACTATGACCTCTGCCAGTGGGTCTTGGACTTCCTGACGGGCAGACCCCAGGTGGTAAGAGCACAGCGGAGCACTGCGTAGCACAGCGGAACAACAACACCATCATCAAATTTGCTGATGACACAGTAGTGGTGGGCCTGATCTCTGCCAACGACGAAAGGGCCTACCTGGAAGAGGTAGAGAACCTGTCACAGTGGTGTCAGGAGAACTGCCTCTCCCTGAACGTCAGCAAAACAAAAGAGATGATTGTGGACTTCAGGAGGTCGGGGGTCAAGGACTACAGCCCCCTCAGCATCGACGGGGCACCGGTTGAGAGAGTGAACAGTTTCAAGTACCTCGGAGCCCACATATCCGAGGATTTGACATGGACCACACACATTGACAGTGTTGTGAAGAAGGCACGACAACGCCTCTACTTCCTCAGGCGCCTAAGGAAGTTCCAAGTCAGTCAGAAGATCCTTAGGAACTTCTACTCATGTACAATAGAGAGCATCCTGACTGGCAACATCACCTCCTGGTTTGGGAATAGCACTGCACAAGACCGTAGCAGACTACAAAGAGTGACACGTTCAGCCGAACGCACAATTGGAGGGGGGCTTCCCACCCTCCAGAACATTTACAACAAGCGGTGCAAGGGGAAGGCTAAGAGAATTATTAAGGACTCGAGCCACCCGAACAACTGCCTCTTTGAACTGCTGCGGTCAGGCAAGCGATACCGGAGTCTTAAGGCGAGCACAGAAAGACTCAGAAGAAGCTTCTATCCCCAGGCCATCAGGCTGCTAAACGAACAATAAACACTATGCAACAACCATCAAATGCACACAGCACACACACCCACACGCACACACTCACTTAAACAAACAACACACTGCAGCACCCACTCTCCACACTTTAAATCACACAAACACACTTTATATTTATTGATAAAGGATTTGCACTACAACTCGTACACCTACTGTAAATTGTACCTAAATTGCACCTCATCCTATTTCTGCCCTGCACTATATAGTATTGTATATTAGTACACTACACAGTATTGTATATTATATGGTAACTCAGTTACGTCTACTCTGCATCGAACATTGTACATATGTCTATACTGAACACTGTGACCAAATTTTTTTACTTCTTTTTTACTTTTTTTTTTTTAACTTTTTTACTTCTAATTTACATGCTATACTATGTTATTTTATTTCATACTTATCTTGTCTTGCACAGTCTCTGGAGCGTAACAGTAAGAAGCATTTTGTATAAAAGTATTCTGTACTTCTGTATGACAACTATTAAAGAAACTTGAAACTTGTGCGTGTGTGCATGCATGTGTCTGTGTGTTTGTGTGTGTATGTCTGTGTCTAAATATTCTTGTCTGGAATACTACTATCATGGAATGCTGAGTCGGTGTGTATCAACCAGGGAATCATTATTATTATTATTATATATATATATATATATATTTATAGCATTTTCAGCTTTTTTGGTCAACGCAGGACCTTTTAGCCATGCAGGACCGATAGAGGAGAGAGGGTGAAACGGGAGGAGAAGAGGGGAAGACATGCGGCATATGGCCACCGGGTCGGGGAATCGAACCCCGGGCGACCGCTTCGCGACTCAGCTCGCTATGTGGTGTGCTACTGGAGCGCCCCACCCAGGGAATCATTTTTAAGAAATGTCACAGTCTTATGATCATATTTACCAATATCTCAAGAGGCCACTTACTTAAGGTGCCCTTAAGAAACAGAAACCTGGACTGCGCCTATGCATTATGCAACAGTATGATGAAAAAGGGTTGAATTTCACACTTGAAAGGTAGCTGAAAGATTCAAACAGCTGGCATAACATTATTGGGAGAGAGGATATGTTTCCTTCAATATACAAAGTAGGGCTGTCTGACCTCGACTTAAGAGATTCTTAGTTGTCTAATAGTCATAGGACTTTGTCGACTAATCAATTAGTTGATTTAATTGAGTTGTTGTGAGAACTCTTTTTAAATCTAGTTACCAGAGATTGATTGATTGAAAACTTTATTAACATATTGCAGAATGGGTACAGTACAGTACAGCTCAATACATACAATTGTTAAGGGGATGCAGACCAGAGAAAGACTTTCATCTTGTTTACATCAGGGTCCCCCATTTTCAATTCATCATAACATGACATACACAACATACAGATAGACAGTACTACTACATCTATACATTTATGACATGTGCTTATGATTTTCAGGAAATAACTAAAAAAGCATGTAAAAAAGCATGAACACAACTAATCGGGGCGACAGTGGCTTAAGAGGTAGAGCAAGTCAAGTCAAGAGTTTTATTTGTCACAGCATACAAGCATACAGTGAAATGCGGGAGGTCATGCCCGCAGTGATTGTGCAATAATACAAGTAATAAGATAAGACATTTGTGCAATAATACAAGTAATAAGAATAAGACATAACAGGTATAATGTACATAATGTTTACAAAAAGCATGGTAAAAGACATTGTAGTGGCCGCTTGTCGCTCCCCAATGAATCGACAAGCGTCCACGATGCACCTGCAATTAATGATCTACTCAGTCCCAAAGTTTGTGATGTAAATATGGAATGTCCCAAGTTGCTGCTGTTTACAGGGTTTATTGTTGTCCAAAGGTGAATGATGGTGAATGAAGGGTTAAATCAGAACAGTTGTCAATTGCTCCATTGTCAGTTCCAAACGGTGAGACAGGTAGAAAAATGTATCCTCATCACAGGTGCATGAGATTACAGTAAGTAGCTAGGCTATTTATAGAAGAGGGGCTATAATGGAGGCGGTGAGCTCTCTAGTGTTCAAACATAAATAAGACACTATTCTAACCAAAATAATAATAATATTAATAACCAAAACACTCATATTGCCTTTACAGACATGCTAAGGTCCTGCGATGCAATACAATGTTAGCTACAGATTAGGCACTGAGTCTTATGTACACTACTATACAATACTATACTATACAATCTACAGTTATACTAAATATCCTTATGCTATCTTGCTATATCCATCTATTTACTATACAAGAACCACTCCCGTTCTTTATTTTTTCCTTTTAAAGTGACCTTTTCATTTTGTAAAGTGACCGTTGAGTGTGAGCGTGTGCAGCATGTGTGTGTATGTGTGTGTGTGTGTTCGTGCTAAAGTGACTGTTAAGGCGCTCCCATAGTCCAGCAGACTGTACACAGAGCAGACTCCGCGGAGGTCCGCGCGGACTCTTTGAGCCTTCATAGTCGAGCGGACCTCCGCGGACCAATTTCCTACATGTCATTCTATGTTATCTCCGTTTCCAATATTTCGAAATAAAACTGGCAATTTTACACACCATTTAGAAAAGCCATTCAAACATCTCTCTTGGCACAGAGCGAGTGTTCAGAGTAAAATGCAGATCGGCGTCACATTAAATGCAGTTCGATGTCAACCAAAACGCCGAGCAGCGTTTTGTGTGACACCAAGTCAGCGGCGCGGATGTCCGCGCGTCAGAAAATAGGAGCTTCCCACCTGTGGGTCTGCTGTCCGCTGAGATCAAAGCTCCGCGGAGTCTGCTCTGTGTACAGTCTGCTGGACTATGGGAGCGCCTTTAGTGTGTGAGCGTATACAGTGTGTGTGTTGTGTGTGTTCTCATGTGTGCTTGTGTGTGGAGAGTTCAGTGTTCAAGACTCTGATGGCCTGGGGGAAGAAGCTGAGCCGAAGTCTCTCTGTCCTAGTTGCTGGTGTGCAGGCTGTTGTTGGGGTGGTGAGGGTCTCTCATTATTCTGCAGGCTCTGGATTTGCACCTCTTGTTATATAAGTCCTGCAGGGGTGGTAGTGCAATACCTGTAGTGCGCTCACTACGAGCGCACCACTCTCTGTAGGGCCTTCTTGTCCTGTGCCTTGCTGTTTCCATACCAGGCAGTGATGTTTCCAGTCAAGATGCTCTCTACAGCTCCGGAGTAGAAGGATTGGAGTATCTTCCCCGATACTCTGAACTTCCTTAACTGTCTCAGGTGGTAGAGGTGCTGCTTCGCCTTTTTTACGACTGAGTCTATGTGTGTTGGCCATGTCAGGTCCTCTGAGATGTGGACCCCCAGGTACTTAAAGCTGCTCACCTTGTCCACGGTAGCCCCGTTTATCCTCAGTGGTGTGTGTGTCCCCTGCTGTGTTCTCCTAAAATCCATGATCAGCTCCTTGGTTTTACCAATGTTCAGGAGCAGGCTGTTGTCCTGACACCAGAGTACCAGTGCATCAACCTCCTCCCGGTAGGCCTTCTCGTCGTTGTCAGAGATCAGCCCCACCACCACTGTGTCGTCCGCAAACTTCACTATGGAGTTGGAGCTGAACTTGGCCACACAGTCATGTGTGTAGAGTGAATACAGCAGGGGGCTCAGAACACAGCCCTGGGGGGACCCGATACTCCGGGTGATGGTGTTGGAGGTCTGACCCCCCACCCTGACCGCCTGAGGCCTTTCACTCAGAAAGTCCAGTATCCAGGCGCTCAGAGCGGAGCTCAGACCCAGCTCGATCAGCTTGTCCACCAGTCTGGTGGGGACTATGGTGTTGAACGCTGAGCTATAGTCAATGAACAACAGTCTCACATAGCCCCCCTTCTGGCTGTCTAGGTGAGAGAGGGTGCTGTGTAGTACCTGAGAGACTGCATCGACAGTGGACCTGTTTGGCCTGTATGCAAATTGCAAAGGGTCCATATCACTGGGTAGGGAGGCACAAATGTAATCCTTAACCAGCTTCTCAAAACATTTCATGACCACAGAGGTGAGTGCCACCGGTCTGTAGTCATTAAGACCTGCTGGGGAGGATTTTTTTGGTACCGGGATTATAGTGGACACCTTGAAGCAGGCAGGGACCACGGACTCAGCCAGGGATAGATTAAATATGGTGGTGAACACTGGGGCTAGCTGGTTAGCACAGGACTTAAGTATCCGTCCTGTTATCCCATCTGGGCCAGCTGCTTTTCTGATGTTCACCCGCATAAATGCTCTTCTCACACTGTGTTCCGTCAATGAGAGAGTGCCCCCCCCGCGGATGCCCCCCCCCTCCACGACGACCGGTGCGTCAGTGATGTTGTTAGCATGTGAGCTAGCGTCGCTACTGTTTGCACCGAACCGTGCGTAAAAGGAGTTGAGTTGGTCCGCAAGAGAGGCGTCGGCACTCCCTATTGATGGGGCGCTGACTTTGTAGTCAGTTATCGTCCGTAGTCCTCGCCATAAACCTCTTGTGTCGTTCTGGCCCATTTGTGCCTCCATCTTGTCAGCGTATGTCTTCTTAGCAAGCTTTACAGGCCTGCGCAGAGTATAGACTGTAGCCTTATACTCCATATTTCCTGACGCTCTGCCCAGGTTATAAGCAGTGGTGCGAGCATTCAGGGCCACTCGGATAGTATTGTCAACCCACGGTTTCTGGTTCGGGAAGACCCGAACCTTTTTCATGGGTACAATGCTATCTGCTAGTGTTGTTATAAAGCTAACAACAACCTGAGCGAACTCACTGACGTCACTTGAGCTCGACTGAAACATCAGCCAGTCTACGTCATCAAGTGCGTCCTGTAGCGTGGCCTCTGATTGGTCGGACCACTTCTTTACCTGTCGTGTCACGTGATCTCTGCCGGTAGGCGGGGATAAGCAAGATGGCATCGTGATCAGATGTGCTCGTTGCTCCAGCTAATGGAGGGCCCGGTACTGCATTGTAACCGGCTCTAAACGGGGTGTAACAGTGATCAAGCGTATTTCCTCCCCTGGTGGTGCAAACAAAAGTTTGGCATCACTTTCTTCAGATTTGCCTGATTGAAATCGCCAGCTATTATCATGGCTGCGTCTGGGTGCTTGATCTGTTGTTTGTTTACATGTCCCTGTAGGTCCGCCAGGGCCCTGGCGGTATCCGCTTGTGGTGGAATGTACACCGCCGTCATGATTATGGCGGTGAATACTCTGGGGAGGTCAAACGGGTGACATTGTATGGACGGATGTTCTAGGTCCGGCGAGCATGAACGAGAAAGTATTTTTACTTCCTTGGGGCTGACCCATTTGTTGTTGGTCAGGAGACAGACACCCCCGCCGATACTCTTGCCGGACTCTTCTGTGCGGTCTGCTCGGAAGACGGAGAAGGAATCCGACGGAGAGATGATGTGATCTGGAGTTGTTGCTTTTAGCCATGTCTCCGTGAAACACATGATGTTGCAATCCCTCACGTCTCGATCGAAGCGGACCCTCTCTCGGAGATCGTCCATCTTATTCTCCAGCAGTTGTCTGGTAATCAGAAGGTTCCCGGTTCCTCTTAAGCCCTAGCCATATTTTCAGAAAATTCGCCTAAAAATACATACCTAAGTAAATGGAAGATTGCTCCACTTCTACAAGGTCCATTTGCATGTTCTTGGTATCTAGGGACATCTATGGATCTCAGGGAATGTGTCTGTAACTGAGGGGTACAATTCCCTGACTGTATTGATAAGTATGGTATCATTAAACCACTACCGCTTGTACTTTAACTTCTGGCCATCCAGTACATGATATAGATATGATGAACACTTTCCCACCTGATGAAACGAAGTCCACACAAATGTATAAATCGAATATTTTATATAGCAAAGGGTATATACAACGTTCACTTAATGACATTTATGATTTGAAATGCACTTGTAAGGCAAATGAGTATTCGTAGGTAAATCAACATTCAATGTCCAATCTCTGGTTACGCAGGGAGCAAGTATACAACCTGGTTCTTTAGGGGACTATAGCGATGGTACTTAAATGATTATAGCTGGATACACTAAAGGGGGGGGTCCCGCTGGTTGTAAGTCAGTAGGGGGGGGGGTTAGGAGAGCCGCTGGCGGCATCCCATCTGGCTGACGATTTCTTGGGAGAATTCAGAGTGCTGAACACGGTGCCCACAGAACCTCGGTCCACAGATGAATACAGCTGGGCCCTCTGGTGGACGGTAGCTGCCGGTCCACAACGAAGAGACGTGAGGCGACC
Source organism: Notolepis coatsorum (assembly GCF_963971535.1). Lineage (NCBI taxonomy): Eukaryota > Metazoa > Chordata > Actinopteri > Aulopiformes > Paralepididae > Notolepis > Notolepis coatsorum. Next base: position 152,173,017 of record NC_140170.1, read on the forward strand.
TCACTCGGGGTAGAGCGCCGTCTCACCTGGACTCCTCTCGGGGGGGTAGTTCCAACACTCAGCAGTGTTGGCTGTTATCCATGGCATAATCAAAGCACCCAAAGCACGTAGATAATCCAAGCCGTGGAGGGCTCGCCGTCGTCCGGGTAAAGTAATCCAATGTACAGGTCCACTCGTCCTGGCCCGGAGCTCCTCGGATGCAAGCACCACACGTGGTCTGCCCAGCCTGGTTAAGACTCTAGATAACGCCAGGAACGATGGGGGTACTGCTCACTTTATAACTCTAACCGAACGATGCACCATACATAATAGACTATTATTAACTTAATAGAAATACGTCCCACTCGACGGTATAGTGCCAAACTATGACAATTCAACTATTAATCCACACGATGTCTCAATGCCTATTCTGAGGCCAAGTAGGCCATACTGCACCACACGTGCGTCGTGGGTGAGGCTTCACGTCTGTTACTAGGTTGGAGGGTAAAGGACTAATGGACTAAAAGAAAGTTCTACTTTACTTGCGCCATATATATATGCGCTGTGAACAAATAGTACCATTCGTATTTCGCCAGACGTATTCCTACGCGGAACCGGGCTTGTAACGACATGTTCGTCGGCACGATTGAACTTGAACCAAGGGGCTTGGCTGCTGGCGCCAGGTTCTCGTCCAATGGTAGAATGAAACTATTATGGGCTGTTAGTAGACTAAAGGGATATTCAGTGTATATATACAAGGAATATACAGGGGATATCAAACGATATACAAATACTATTAAATATATATCCATAAATAAATATATATATTCGGTTTAATCTGATCCTTCACAACAGCCGCCCCCTAATTAGTCCCACCTAATTAGCTAAGCAGAGACAGATTAACCGCACTGTCTACCACTCAAGGTCCGCTGTAAGGGTCAGTCAACTCACAAAGTCATGGGGTCATGGTCGTCATCGATAGTGTCTGGGAGTCTGGGCAGTTCTATTAGCCTCGCCACGGGTCGTGTGTAAGTTCGCCCTTGGACGAGTACTTCAGCTGCTCGGACCTTGCCATCGGCACCGGTGATCACTTTGCTTACGCGGCCAGCCGGCCACATAGCTCTGGGTAGTGACTGGTCGATAATCATGACGACTGTTCCTTCTGTCAAATTGTCTCTCTCTTTTACCCACTTCTGGCGGGTCTGTAGAGACGGTAGGTAGTGGAGTAGGAAGCTGTTCCAAAACTTGTCAGCTAGTACTTGACTGTACCTCCACATTCTTCGGCCGTTCGCTTCTTCAGGCCTGTACATTGTCTGGGGTAGCGCGGGGTCTAGCCGCCCCATCAAGAGTGTGTTGGGGGTGACTGGGTCGACATCTGCTACATCACTGGAGACGTAGCCGAGGGGCTTGGAGTTCAATACTCCCTCGATCTCCGTGAGGACTGTCATTAGGACTTCTTCCGCCACAGTCTGGGCCCCAAGCACGGCGTACAGGGCTGTCTTTATAGAACGTACTTCTCGTTCCCAGGTTCCACCGAAGTGGGGTGCGTTCGGGGGATTAAACTGGAAGTCAATCTGGGATGGAGCGAGGTGGGTCTTAAGTTCTGGGCCCATAGCTTGGAAGCTCTCTCTCAGCTCTCTTTCTCCGCCTTTGAAGTTTGTCCCGTGATCAGACAACAATGTAGACGGTTTTCCTTTCCGTGATGTGAATCTTCGGAAGGCCATAAGGAATGAGTCTGTGCTCATGGTCGGAAGGAGTTCGATATGTATCGCTCTGGTGGTCATGCATTTGAATACAATACCCCACCGCTTCTCGGTTCCTCTTCCTTTCTTTATATACAACGGGCCAAAACAGTCCATGCCTGTGGAGTGGAATGGCTTGTCGCCGAGTCGGAGGCGACAGGGAGGTAGGTCAGCCATCCGGGGTATGCTGGGCTGCGCGCGCCACTTTCGGCAGTCTAGACAGGTTCGCTGGAAGCGTTGCACCGCTTCTCTTCCTTGAAGTATCCAATAGCGACGTCTGATCTCCGCGAAGACTCTCTCTGCTCCTGCGTGGTGTACATCCTCGTCGTATTTCTTTATGATCAGCTCTGTGACCTTGTGTCGGCTGTTCAAGACTATCGGGTACTTAACGTCATCCGGTAGATCGGGGGCTCTCCGCAGACGACCACCCACTCTGATGAGATTATGGGCGTCGCTCTCGGGTGCCAGGTGGAGCAGTCTGCTGTCTGATGGGACGGGCTTTCCTCCCTGTAGACAGTCTAGCTCGTCGGGGAACGAGTCTCTCTGGGCTCGTTGTAGTAGAAGAAGTTCTGCTTCTTCGTAGTCAGCTGCTGAAATGTCGGCAGTGGACTGAATCTCTGGGTGGTGCCACAGGAATGTCTTTAGCTGCGCACTCTGTAGGGTAATGCAATCATCTATGTTGGGGTCTGTGGAGGCGACTGTGCTCAGTCCACAGAACATAGGTTTCTTGTTCTCAGCCTCCTCTTTACTTGCTTCCCGTGGGGTGGGCGTAGGCCACTCTTCTTCCGGGAGCTTGAGGAATTCTGGTCCGTCACTGTAGATGTTGCGACGGGTGAGGTCATCCAGGGACATTCCCCGGGTGATGACGTCAGCTGGGTTGTGTTTGGTGTCCACATACCGCCAGCTCGCTGCTTCTGTTAACTCTTGAATCTCGGTGACTCTGACTCCCACGAAGACCTTGTATCTGCATGAATCAGACTTGATCCATGTGAGTACTGTCGTGGAATCTGACCACAAGATTGTTCTGTGCACCGGAATGGTGAGTTCACGTTGGATTAACGTGGCTAGATGCGCTCCTGCTAGGGCTGCGCAGAGCTCTAGACGCGGGATAGATTGTTGCTTTCGTGGGGCTATTCTTGAGCGAGCCAGGATGAAAGCAGTGTGTATCTCTCCTCCCTTCTCTTGGGCACGCAAGTAGGCCACCGATCCATAGGCTACTTCGGAGGCGTCACTGAAGACGTGTAGATCCATCTTGCATGTCTCTGGCCTCACTGTGGGTGGGAAGTAGCTGCGGCGTATATTAACGCCTGGGAGTGAGCGGAGCTCCGTCTCCCACTCTCTCCATGTGGAGGCAAGGTGTGCGGGTATTGGGTCGTCCCAGCCCTGGTCCTTGTCCCATAGTGCTCGTACAATCATCTTTGCCCTGGTGGTGTAAGGTAGAATACATCCCAATGGGTCATATTGTCTGGCGAGTGTTCTGTACACACTCCGTCTGGTGGGCGGTGTGGCAATGTATGACGCCGTGGATGGCTGATACATCGGCGAGCGTTGGGGGAGAGGCCTCCTAGGCGAGTCTCCTCTTGCGCCTCTCTGTGGGCTGGTACCGGCAGGGTACCATGGCCCGCTGGTCCAGGTGCTATTCCTTGGGGCTGGTCGTGCGTCATGCTCACCCGTGAATAGAGTCGGGGGTCTGTAGCGCAGCGCCGCGGGGGTATAGCCTGGGCTGTACTGGACCTCCTGGTCCGGTGGAGTACTGTGCTGTCGTCGGGCTTGGTTCTCCTCCTCTCCCTCTTCTTCTTCTATCAGGTCCTCTAGATCCTGTAGTCGTTTATTTAGCTTCTCCGCAGTGTATGCCGCTCCTTCCTTGTAGCTGGGTCTCGCTTGGACCGGTCTGGGAAGGGGGTCTGCGGGGGGTATAGGCTTGGTCTGTTGGTCAAGTTCAGGGTCGCTTGCTCGGTTAGGAGACGCTGCCCTTGACTGTTGTCTCGACGAGTTCCTTGAACCCCTGGCGGAGGGAGAGGGTGTTGCCCTGGGGATCAGCCGCTCCATTAGCCGCGCCCGTAACTTGTCGCGCTCGGCTTGTAGTCTGTCGCGCTCGCCCTGTAGTCTGTCGCGCTCGGTTTCGCGCTGGATGAGATCGATGTTGCGCTCTGCTTCTCTTTGGGCACCGTCAGCGGCGCGCTGGGCGTCGGCCCGGTCTCTTGCCATATTCTCTTCCGTCTGAAGGCGTCTCATCTCCAGGCGTCTGCGCTCTTCTTCGCTCCGTCGTTGCGCTTGGAGTTGTTCGCGCTCGCTAAGCGTCTGTGCTTAGAGTCGATCGCGTTCACCCTGAAGTCGATCGCGTTCACCCTGAAGTCGATCGCGTTCACCCTGAAGTCGATCGCGTTCGGTAGAGGCTGTCAGGCTGGCGAGGAACGCCTGTGATAGCATCCTCGCCGCTTCGCTGGGGGAAGACGGTTGTAGAGGTGAGCCGCTCCTGGCGGTACTCGTTGGGGAGTCCCGGAGCTCTATTTCCTCTGCGCTCTCCTCCTCTTCTTCCGTGCAGAGTTCTCTCTCTGTAGGGTTGTCTTCCTCCCGGGGCTGGTCGGGGACTACTTCTTCGGTATTGGCGGGGGGTAAAGGCATGTCAGCTCCCTCCTGGTCCCCACCATGAGCTTGGTCAGTTACATTAGAACCCACTAGGGCCTCTGTGGTCGGGGTAACCTGTTCGTTAAGGTCAGACATAATTTTTACCGCGTTTACCGTTTGTCGAAGGCTAGGTAGTTGACTGACAGCGTAATCCTCTAAGTACTGAGGTGGCTGTCGTCTGCGCTGCGGGCGTTCTACGTTAGGAGGACCGTTTCGTGGAGTGTTCATCATAGGCCATTTCAATATTAATAACACTATATTAATATTACACTAGTTACCCTCCGGCTCGAAGGACCAATTGTAACTGAGGGGTACAATTCCCTGACTGTATTGATAAGTATGGTATCATTAAACCACTACCGCTTGTACTTTAACTTCTGGCCATCCAGTACATGATATAGATATGATGAACACTTTCCCACCTGATGAAACGAAGTCCACACAAATGTATAAATCGAATATTTTATATAGCAAAGGGTATATACAACGTTCACTTAATGACATTTATGATTTGAAATGCACTTGTAAGGCAAATGAGTATTCATAGGTAAATCAACATTGAATGTCCAATCTCTGGTTACGCAGGGAGCAAGTATACAACCTGGTTCTTTAGGGGACTATAGCGATGGTACTTAAATGATTATAGCTGGATACACTAAAGGGGGGGGTCCCGCTGGTTGTAAGTCAGTAGGGGGGGGGGGTTAGGAGAGCCGCTGGCGGTATCCCATCTGGCCGACGATTTCTTGGGAGAATTCAGAGTGCTGAACACGGTGCCCACAGAACCTCGGTCCACAGATGAATACAGCTGGGCCCTCTGGTGGACGGTAGCTGCCGGTCCACAACGAAGAGACGTGAGGCGACCTCACTCGGGGTAGAGCGCCGTCTCACCTGGACTCCTCTCGGGGGGGTAGTTCCAACACTCAGCAGTGTTGGCTGTTATCCATGGCATAATCAAAGCACCCAAAGCACGTAGATAATCCAAGCCGTGGAGGGCTCGCCGTCGTCCGGGTAAAGTAATCCAATGTACAGGTCCACTCGTCCTGGCCCGGAGCTCCTCGGATGCAAGCACCACACGTGGTCTGCCCAGCCTGGTTAAGACTCTAGATAACGCCAGGAACGATGGGGGTACTGCTCACTTTATAACTCTAACCGAACGATGCACCATACATAATAGACTATTATTAACTTAATAGAAATACGTCCCACTCGACGGTATAGTGCCAAACTATGACAATTCAACTATTAATCCACACGATGTCTCAATGCCTATTCTGAGGCCAAGTAGGCCATACTGCACCACACGTGCGTCGTGGGTGAGGCTTCACGTCTGTTACTAGGTTGGAGGGTAAAGGACTAATGGACTAAAAGAAAGTTCTACTTTACTTGCGCCATATATATATGCGCTGTGAACAAATAGTACCATTCGTATTTCGCCAGACGTATTCCTACGCGGAACCGGGCTTGTAACGACATGTTCGTCGGCACGATTGAACTTGAACCAAGGGGCTTGGCTGCTGGCGCCAGGTTCTCGTCCAATGGTAGAATGAAACTATTATGGGCTGTTAGTAGACTAAAGGGATATTCAGTGTATATATACAAGGAATATACAGGGGATATCAAACGATATACAAATACTATTAAATATATATCCATAAATAAATATATATATTCGGTTTAATCTGATCCTTCACAACAGTGTCTGTTACTAGGCTTGAGTAAATTCTAATGAACCAAAGGAGAATATCAATTTTCTTTTATTTACCTTTTTTCATCTTTGATGGTGAATAACACCATGCTAGCATTGACCAGACGTGAAAGGAAGTGTAGTTCTATGAAATTCAAAAGCCCATCGAAAGCCCTGGGTCTCTTCTCTCAAAAGACTACACTCAAGTTAGGCTGTGCCATGTCCTCGCGTCAATACTGTATGTGCCTTTTTCCGACTCGATGCGCTGAGATTTCTATAAACTCATATTTCGCTAATAACACTTAAAATCATTGGAAAATATACACTGTGACTGCTGTTTTGACAGGGTTAGGGTATTTACTCTTGGCTACATTTGAAAAAGAAATGCAACATTAATTAATACATTCTGTATTGATCGATTTATGGCGTGATATGAATCTCGGCCCTGTACCGGGCCCATCAGGCTTAAGGGGTTACCACCTTGCATGGTTGCCGACTAAGACCAAACCCACCAAATAATCGACTAAGAGGGGACAGCCCTGATACAAAGGATGAGTGCACAGGAATAAAAAAATATTTTAAACACAAAGAGGAACGAATGAAAGGTTCTGAGCTGCTCATGAAGGCTAACGTCAAGGCTATTTCCTATGTCCATACTGACTTACAGTCTTTGAATCTCAACACACAGTCAGCAACTGATTAGTACAATTCAGTAGAATGATGAGACGGCACATGGATCATCATTAACGTGTACAGTATGTATAATATTTGCATCGCTCAGCTGTTTAATAGAATCACATTACACAAGAGTGCCTGCTTTTGTATTCAAATGAACCAATCATAAATCACGGTGAGGGGACAGATAAGTGATTCAGGTTGTGACCACATTCAAGGTTATATGGTACGGGCTGAGTGATGGTCTTTTCTCCATTCTACCTGTCAGGTTCAGCCACACACACACACACACACACACACACACACACACACACACACACACACACACACACACACACACACACACACACACACACACACACACACACACACACACACACACACACACACACACACACACACACACACACACACACACACACACACACACACACACACACACACACACACACACACACAATACCTCCATATGACAAAATGCCATCATCCAAATAGCATCTCTGCCAAATAGCACCACTCTTGAAATCATTTGCCCTACCTGCCCTCACCATATATAGTCTCGACTGCAAGACGATCCTTTGAGATCGAAATCAACCAATTGAAATCTCTAGAAGTGTGTGTTTCAATGTCCCAGAGCTGAAGGTCGTGTCCCAGTGGTCACCGTCCTCCCTCTGGACTCCGCAGGGTGTCATCAGAACGTTTGTTTTGACAGGCGGCAAATGAGGAGTGATGGAAACAGTTGACAACAGCTGTCTCTGAGGCACGGCTGACCACTGCTCACCTTCATCCTGCTTTAGTTCCGCTCCAAACTAAGCTTTCCCCCTCTGTCAATACCATCGTGAACGTCAAGTATCAGTTGGAACAGAGTAGCCTATACTGAATGCGTTACTTTTACTTACCAGTATAGACTTTAGGGCTGTCCCCGAATAAGGATTTTGATAGTCGACTTTGATTGGCCGAAATTTGCAGATAGTCGACTGGTACAGGGCGTGTACAGGCCGGGTGTGTACAGGGTGTGTACAAATAAAAAAAGAATAATTAGACTTAAAAGAAGAAAAAAAAATGTGTGTCCTCTGCAAAATCATGCAATTGATCCACTGATGGATACATCTTGATATTTGTCTAGTCTAGTGTGTTCATTAGACGGGTGAAATCCTCTTTCAGTGCCTCTGTGCCCATATAATATATATATATATTTTTGCATTCGACTAAGAGTTGGCAGTCGACTACGGCTCCTTTCGATCGATTAGGTGACTATTCGACTAATCGGGGTCAGCCCTAATAGACTTCGTTTTGGGTAATTATTTCCAGTAGCGAGATCTAACATTTTACTGTAGCCTATGTGCCAGAAATGCAGATAATAAATTTGCTTTGCTTTGATTCCTGACATGGTACATATAGGGGAAATTATGCAATACCAATTTCATGTTTTAGTCTGGTATCAGCTCAAAGTCTGATACCGGTATCCATAATCGGTTCATCCTTACTCCAAACATTGCTTGTTGCTTAGGGAACCTTAAAGGGAAATTCATGATCCATACACCTCAGTTCTCCTCAGAGCTCAGCTGAGTGCTTGGTGTCAGGTGGCCCTGAGGAAATTCATGATCCATACACCTCAGTTCTCCTCAGAGCTCAGCTGAGTGCTTGGTGTCAGGTGGCCCTGAGGACGTGTGGTGATGTGACACCCTGTACACACCCGGCCTGTACACACCCGGCCTGTACACACCCTGTACACACCAGGGGCATCGTTTTGGCATGGCAAGGTATGGCACTCGCCATACCTTTGCAAATAAATATGTATGTGTGTATTTGCGATTATACATGCGCAGGATGTGTGTATTTGCCATGTCTCGCCCCTTCATCAACGGAGGCCGACACACAGTATTCCAATACACATCTCACTACATCCTGCACATGTATAATCGCGGGAGGGGGCCGGGGGTGTGGTCTTTTGTGTGTAACCTGGACTCGCAAT
>NC_140170.1:152184199-152269199 GCF_963971535.1 Notolepis coatsorum
AAAAATAAATACATTAATAAATAAAATAAAACAAAAAATATAAAAGAAAATTTTAAGAAAATAAAAAAAACAGGTAAACCAGAATATACTACATCTGTGGATCAAACCATTTAAAAAAGAAAATGACAATAAAATGGGGAGTAAGATGAAAATAAGTAATACGTTGCCTTTATAGTCCTATTCGCTCTATACAAGCCCATTTTCTATCGAACTATTCACCTTGCAACCTGATCAGATGAGTCATCCTCTCCATGTCCTGAATTTCTTTAACTTTGTTTAGCCATTGGTTATGTGTTGGGGGACTGGGTTTTAACCAATTAATTGTGATCATTTTCTTGGCAGCAGTTAACAGTATTTGAAGAAGATACACACTTTTCCTTCCCTCAATGCCCTCTGGTATGACTCAGAGGATGGCAGTTTTGAAATCTTGTGGGATGTCCATGTCGAATACTTTTTTTTACATCCCTGAATACATCATCCCAGAAGTGACATAGTTTTGGGCATGTCCAGAAAATGTGTGTATGGTTACCTATTTGTTCACCACATCCCCGCCAGCATTCGCTTGTGGGAGTCGTACCTGCTTTAGCAGTCAATAAGGGGGTCTTGAAAAACCTACTAATGACCTTCCATTTATATTCTCTCCAGGAATTAGAATTAGTCACCTTATGTGCTTCAGTACAAACATTGAACCACTCCTCTTGTGAGATCTCCTGTTGGAGCTCAGCCTCCCACTTCAACTTAATGTATAGCGAGTCGTTGGGGTTCATTGATATTAGGTTTTGATATCATTTAGAAAGAATCTTTTGTATTGAAGCATCAATTTGGATATTAGCTATAAAGCGTTCTATAGCAGAAGGGTGTCGAATTTTGTCCCAATCTTCCTGGTTTTCTAAAAAAATTCTTAATTGGAGACATCTGAAAAAGTCAGTACTAGGAAGGCTAAACTCCACTCTGAGTTGTTCGAAAGATTTAAGCTGGCCGGAGTGAATAAGTTGGTGAACAAATTTCAGACCCTTTGTCCTCCATCCACTGAATCCTGCATCCAAAGTTGATGGTGTAAAGTCCCCAATGAAACCAATTGAGGTCAGGCCCAATGTTGAAGGCAACCTGAACTCTTTCTGGACCTCTCTCCATATTTTTATAGTAAATCTGGACCACACACCTATTGAGTCCTCCCTTATCTTATGTCCAGAGAATAATAAGGTAGTAAGTTGTCTCTGTGTAGATAAGTCTTTTTCCATTTTAACCATCTTGATGACAAATCATCTGTAATCCAGGTGTGCAAGGGTCTAAGTTGAGCAGCCCAAAAATTATATTTGAGGTTAGGGAGGGCCAAACCGCCAGCAGTTTTGGCCAGCTGTAATGTTTTGAAACGCACTCTAGGTAATTTCCCCTGCCATATTAAACGTGAGAGTAATCGATTTAGTAAGTTAAAAGTGGGGTTATCAATTGGGATGGGCAGCATTTGAAACGGATACAGTAGTCTAGGGAGTATGTTCATTCTGATAATTTCCACTCTCCCTATCAAGGAAAGAGGCAGAACAGTCCATCTATCCACGTCCTCTCTGATCTTATTGATAAGCCTTGTGTAGTTGGCTTTATACAATTGGTCAAATGTGGGTGTTATAGTAATGCCTAAATATTTAATACCAGTGCTTGGCCATTTAAAAGGGAAGAGGGATCTGGCCTGTTGAGAAATATTCCCCCCAATAGCCAGTGCCTCTGTTTTGTCTATGTTAATTTTATATCCAGAGTAATAACCAAATGTTTTTCAGCAGTGTATGTGTGTGTGTGTATGCAGTATCAGCTGCTGCATCGTTAATGAACTATAGATTTATATGGAGTTCGTTAATCTATTCTAGTCGGTTATCTGTGAGCCAGACGGCTTAGACTGTACTGTACATATGAGCAGTAATGCTCAGATTGCTCATTGAGTCATGACTATAAATGCAAAGCGTAATTGTCGTATTTATTATCATTATAATTATTTAATTCCGATGATAGAAACAGTCCATATGTAGAATCGACTTGAAGAAGCTCTTGGTACCCAAACTCCTGTATCCAATAATAATAATAATAAATATATCTGATAGAGGGGATAGGCGGGTAGACGGGACCCGTACTGTATTGTACCCATTCTGCAATCGGTTAATAAAGTTTTCAATCAATCAATCAAACGTCTTATAACTTCCTCTTGTGGCTGGTGACAACCAGGTGACAACTTTTCTGAGCCAATAGGCGCTTTGCGCAGAGATAGCAAGTTGTTTCCCATCATGCATTTGCGTCGCCTAGTCAGATTTCCAGAGCAAGTCGGACAACATTCTAACCATCATGCAACGCGCTTGGCAAGGCCGTAGTAAAACCTGCGCAGATCTGCGTCCGCCTCGCCAATCTCGAACACGCCTATGGTAACGGAACCCCGTCCCGGGACCCCAGTGCGCATGACACAGAATAGGCAATCTACTACATCTACAAGCAGCACTTCAAACATACAGACGTCCACACACAGCACTTCAAACATACAGACGTCTACAAGCAGCACTTCATACATACAGACGTCCACACACAGCACTTCAAACATACAGACGTCCACACACAGCACTTCAAACATACAGACGTCCACAAACAGCTCTTCAAAATAACGTTCCACTCCTTCCCACGTTTGTGTCCTCAAGCCTCTTCTCCTCACATCACATTGACATTACATTTACATTTAGTCATTTAGCTCAGTGTTTCCCAACCGGGGGTACGCGTACCCCTCGTGGTACGCGGGTGGTCCCCAGGGGGTACATGAAAAGATAAAAAAAAATTATAATAATATATATATATTTTTATGTAAATGAAAAAACTGTACCCAAATAAAGAATAATGCATGCCAAAATTGAAATTAAGTAATAATTTGCTGGCTATAATATTATTATTGACTATACTTCTATTGCGCTGCATTCAGCTTCCCGCCGGACTGACAGGTGTTACACTGAGCATCATCATTGTAGTGGCGCGCTGGTTTTCTTGCTAGCTAGCAAAATATCAAACCTCTTTCAAAATGTCTGTTCATTTTTTTTTTTATCAATTTTTTTTTATTATTATTCACATGAAACAAGACAACACATTAAACATAATCACAATACATAGAACTTCACAAGAAAATAACAAAAACAATAATAATACAGAATAACAATTTATACAGACAAAGAGAAAAGAAAACAGAGTTCAACCTTCTAAATTTTAAATCCAAGGGGTACTATCTAATAAATGGTCTTTCCCAGTGTTCAGCCCCGATTCCCGGCTGTGTGACCCTATATTAATAAAACGTACATCTTCAATTCACCACAAGGACCACTTTTTGAGAACACGACCCGAAAACAGAGCAATGAACCTTCATGACAAAACAAAAACCTGTAGAGGTGTTCCATAGACTCACAGAGACCGTGTAAAAGTGACCAAACAGTGAAGAAATAGTTAAATGGCTGCCCCCCCATAAAATCCCCAGCTAAACTCAAGAGGACAAGACAAAAGACAAGACAGACAAAACATTTCCTCCTCCCCCTCCCAAGAGACCCCCGGACTCACCCGAACACGCACCTCAACCCCGCTCAGCCGCACACGGCGGTCCTGACCTTTTCGGCTGCTGCAAACCACAGGTCAATACCTGCCTGTCCCACCCCAATCACCCACGCCGTGGATATCTCAAGATAAATCACATCCAATAGTGTTAGGGACCAGTTAATCACTGTAAGCTTCTCAGGCTCCTTCCATCTCATTGCTATTAGCTTCTTCGCTGCTGTGACACCCGCTAGGACAACCCTTTTTAGTTGAACGGACGCAGGTAGTGTCGTTATATCGTTCAAGAGTAGCGTAACAGCTGTGAATGGGATAGTTAAGCCACACAGATCTGAAAGTTTGTCCGTTATTGACCTCCAGAAGCGGGCCACTGGTGGGCAATCCCAATACATATGCATATAAGTGCCAGTGGCCTTTTGAGAGCACAAAGTGCACCGAGAGTCGGTTATCAGTCCCATAGCAAATAGCTTCCTAGGCGTAAGATAGGTCCTATGAATATAATTAAAATTAATTTGCTGGTGATTGGGGTTGCGGGAAGATAATGCCACATTTGCCCAAACATCATCCCAGTCAAACTCGGGGTCCAACTCCGGGATATCCACCCGCCAGATTGTATCCAATGATACATTTTTATATGTGGATTGAATTAAGAGCGTATAAAAGTCTGAGACAAACCCTCTGGAGGTCGTCCTGTCCACTATGAGCCTGAGGAAGGGGTGTGGGTGCAAAGCTTGAGCCCACGGCACGCCATGCGCCCTCAGCGCTGACCTTAGTTGAAGGTAAAGAAAAAAGGACTCGCCGGGAAGATCATACAATTCTCTTAAGTCCTGAAACGCACGGAGGCCGTTCTTATCATAAATATCCTCCAGAGTATGAACTCCCCTCCTCTGCCATTGAGGAATATTAACCGGCTTGTGCCCAACAAGTAATTGCTGGTTATTAAAAATTGGAGAGTCCAGGTGCCATGGGCATTTAACCCCACACGACCTCTGTACATTACGCCACGTTTGGATCACGTGAGTTATGATCGGTCCATACCTCAGCCGGCATTTCGAAAATAGAGACAGTGGAGTACACCACATCCTGCAATCTTAGCGGTGAGACCGCCGCCGCTTCTAAGGAGCGCCAAGATACAGCATCTACAGGGTCTAGCCAGCACATCAGAGGTCTCAGTGAGAAGGACCAGAAATAAAGCTTAAAATCAGGGATTGCGAGGCCCCCATCTTGTTTCCTACGTTGAGTAGTAGCTCTTTTGATTCTCTGGCGTTTGTTATTCCAGATAAATTTAGATACCATCGATTGTACCTTGCGCCAGTGGTCTATTGGAGGGGGCAGGGGGAGCATTGAGCTAACAAAATCTATCCTAGGCAGAACGTTCATTTTGATTATGGAAGCTCGGGCTTGTAGGGAGTTAGGAAGGGACGACCATCTGTCTAGATCCTGGCGTATTTTATCATAAGTACCCGTGAAGTTGTACTTAGTAGTTTGACTCAGCGTGGGGAATATCTCTATACCTAAGTATTTAAAATGTTCCACTATGGGGATATCAGCTGGTAGTCGCACCGCCTTGGCCAGCTCATTAAGAGGTAGGCAGGCTGATTTGTTCCAGTTAATCTTAAAGCCTGACAATTTACCAAAGTCGTCGATTATTTCCAATAATTTTGTGGCGGACCGGGAAGGGTCATCCATAAAAATCAGTAGGTCATCCACATAGAGAGCAATTTTGTGTGGTGTATTATTGATCATTATGGGGACGATGTCCTCTGATTGCCTAATAAATTGGGCCAATGGTTCGAGGGAAAGCGTGAATAGTCCCGGGCTCAGAGGACAACCCTGTCTAGAAGATCTGGAGACTGGGAAAAGTGTGGAACAGTTTTTGCCTGTCAGTATCATTGCCGACAGCGAGGCCTACAGGACTTTAATCATATGAATAAAATTCTTTCCCAGACCCATGACCTCAAGTACCTTCCACAGGTATGACCATTCTAGTCTGTCAAACGCCTTCATGGCATCCAAAGACAGAACAGTGGACGGAGCTGTATTGTCTTTACTGTTATCGACTACATGCAACAGCCTCCTAAGATTATCTGCAGCCAGGCGCCCCGGGATAAAACCAGTTTGATCGCAGTGTACCAATACAGTCATAAATCTCTGCAGGCGGCGGGCCAGCACCTTGGCAAACACTTTTAAATCGGCCCCGAGAAGACTCAAGGGCCTATAGCTACCACAATCATTGGGATCTTTGTCCTTCTTGAGAAGTAAAGAAATCAGCGCCATGTTGACATCTCTTGAGAACTCCCCCTGTTCGATAGCGTAATTGATCATATCGAGCATCAATGGGCCCAGTTGGTCCCAGAAAGCTAAATACACCTCGGGTGGAATACCATCCCAGCCTGGTGCCTTACCCCTCTGCATTTCAGCGATCGTCTCCCTTAGTTCTATAAGGGTGATCGGTTTCCCCAGTTCCTTAGCCTCTTCCTCAGAAATGTGGGGTATCTCAAGCCCGCCAATGAACGATTCAAATTTAGAGTCGTCGAGATTAACCTCTGAGCTATATAACTGTGAGTAAAACTCTTTAAAAGTGTCGTTGATCTTTTTCGAATCAGTAGTTTTGATTGATTGATTGATTGAAAAGTGTATTAACAGATTGCAGAATGGGTACAGTACAGTACAGCTCAATACATACAATTGTTAAGAGGATGCAGACCTGAGAAAGACTTTCGTCTTGTTTCCATCAGGGTCCCCCATTTTCAATTCATCATATGACACACACGACATACAGATAGACAGTACTGCTACATCTATACATTTATGACATACCAGATTTTCAAATACAGTACTGTTTGTGATACTAAAAAAATCCAGAAAAAGAGTGTATATACATTTGACATAGAAACTGTGCATTGGGGGAGGTTGGGTAGGTGGGGTGGGGCTGTACATTGGAGGTGGGGGGGGGGGGGCACTGTACATTGGAATACTGACATACATTTGACATAGAAACTGTACATTGGAGGAGGTTGGGTAGGTGGGCTGGGGTTGGGTGGGGCTGTACATTGGAATACTGACAAAGCCATGCTTGGTCTTTATTGTAGAACTGGGTTAGGACATTTGTAGGGGCCAGTTTTGAATTGCAGTCTCCCGTAGGTGTTCTTTGAGAGTGTTTTTGAAGGTGGGTAGTGATTCACATTCCTTTACAGCTTTGGGTAGGGCGTTCCACATTGTTGTGGCATAATTGCTAAACGTGTTTAGTCCCTTGTTTGAGCCGAATCTGGGTTTTACATGATTTGTGGAGCTCCCTCTGGTGTTGTGATCGTGGTATTCACTGACCTTTGGGAAGTATTTTGACATGTACATGGGTACCTTGGTCGTGTAGTGTATCTTGTAGACCAGGCCCATTGCAAGTTGCTGTACTCTGTCGTCTACTCTAAGCCATCCTAGGTTGGCAAAGTGTGCAGCGGTGAGGTGGGTTCTAGGAGTCAGGTCAAGCAGTAGTCTGACTAGTTTGTTTTGAGATGTTTGTAATTTGGTTTTTAGTGCCTTTGAGGTGCTTTGGTACCATGAGGTGCAAGCATAGTCGTAGTACCCTTGAATGAGTGCTCCTGCCAGAGTCTTCAGGGTATTCTTGTTTACCAGGGAGGAGATCCGGTACAAGAATCGAGTTCGTTGATTGACTTTTTTTATTACATTGGATGCCATTTTGTCACAGGAAAGATTAGCCTCTAGGATGGAACCCAGGTAGGTAATTTCATCTTTCCTTGTGACAATATTGTCACCCACTGTAACTGAGAAGCCGTCGGTTTTGCTGAGTTTGTTATTTGAACCGAAGAGAATGGACTCTGTTTTGCCCATGTGTAATGATAGTTTGTTGTCGGCGAGCCATATGCAGATTTTGCCTAGTTCCGAGCTGAGGGTTTTTTCAACCTGTAACTTGTTCTTGTCAGAGACCAGCAGGGCTGAGTCGTCCGCAAACAGGAACAAGTTGCAGTCACAAGCTGACGACATTCATTTGCATAAATTAGGAACAGTAGTGGTCCTAGTATGCTTCCTTGTGGAACACCACAGTTCACTGTGAGGGGGGGGGGGATAGGGTACCGTTTACCTCCACCATCTGTTCTCTCCCCTCCAGGTAGGATTGTATCCAGCTCACTGATAAACTATCAAAACCAATTGTCAGTGATTGTACCCTGTCGCGTCTTGATCGAGGGGATATCCGAGAAATGATCATTCAAGCGTATTTTCATTGCCAATAGATGGCTAGGCCTGGAGCCGTGAAAGTAGTAATTTTGCCTTGTCCTACAGTATGTATCAAGAACTCAGACTGTTGTTTAAGTATGGAGTTTATTTCCTTCTTGACTATCTTACGTTGTGTGTTTAGTCGTTCACTATAGTTAGTTTGCAAAGATGCGTATAGATCCGCATATAATGTTTCCAGTCCTTCTAGTTTTTTTGATCGGGATTTACGTAAGTTGGAGGAGAAAAGTGTGACATGACCCCTGATAAATCCTTTCAATGCGTTCCATAGGACCCTGGGGTCATCGACCGTGCCAACATTGATCTGCAAGAATTCAGCTAGTTTACTCCCGAACTCAGAGCAGAAATCATCGTTCTTTAATAAGGTTGAGTTAAAACGCCACCTGGGAGCTCTCGTGGAGAGCCTGCCAAAGGTTGCCACAAGGAAAATCCCCTTGTGGTCCGAGAGAGCCAGGGGAACCAATGAGACGTCGAAACTATCAAACAAATTAGGGGATGCGAATGCATAGTCTATTCGAGAGAAGGTTTTGTGTCTGGCAGACAGGTGAGAGTAATCCTTGAGGGTGGGATTGGATAAGCGCCATAGGTCTGCGAGCCCAGTGTCCTGGGCCCACATCCTGAGGGCCTTAGAGGACCGTTTTTGGTCGCTTGTTTCAGAGGACCCGGACCTATCCATCTCCGCATCCCAGCATGCATTAAAAATCGCCACCCACAATGAGAGCGTATCCAGTAAGTTCCAACATATTCTTCGTGATTGTATTATAGAACGCTGAATCATGTGTTAGGGGCATACAATGCTATTATTGCCATCTTCCTATGAGAGAACTCAACTTTTGCTATAGTAATCCTTCCCTCCGTGTCCGACCACACATCCAGGACTTTGATATCAAGGTTACGTCTTGTAACTATGACGACTCCTTTCGTCTTATCATCGGCTGAGGATGAGGAGATAACGTGATATTGTCGATTTGCTAGCCTTGACACATCACCCACCAATAAATGCGTCTCACTAAGGAGAGCAATGTCAATATTTCTTCTCTTCAATAACCAAAGGACACTGGCACGCTTGTGTGGGCCGTTAAGACCTCCTGCGTTCCAAATTAAAATATTCAATTTAGCCATGGTCGAGTTTGTCTAAATGCGTAGAGAACATACCAGTGCAGCCAGGCTGAGTACAGAGGCACTGATCCAGGCGGGCCCAGGCGGTCAATCCCAGGAGTTCAGAGGAGGAACAATTACACACATATAAGACAACAGTACATAAAACACATAAAAATACCACCCCAGTTACAACCCCCCCTCCTTCTACTCTAAACCCCAACCCACCCGTCCTATTATAAGCCCTCCTATACCCACTCTCCAATCCCCTCCCTATGCCCCATCCACTAAGGATGGTCATCTTCCTATCATTTCCCACTGGAGTCATGGATCCAATAAGACGCTCCCCACTCCGACCCCCCTCTAGATAAACCCCTGATTAAACCCCCACTAGTCCAATAAACACAAATAATAATAAAAATAAAATTCAATAAAGATATCGGACGAAAACCACCGTGAGCCTTGGCCCTAACATGAGATAACTATAATAGAAAAAATAGCCATTATTATATAATAACACAACATCAACCCTGCAACCATCTACTTCCAAGTCTGCGCATCAATGTCCCAATGTTATAGCACAAATGGATAAAGGAAAATTCAAAACAAAATTAAATTAAAGCATACCAGCAGATAGTCTAAGGCAGTGGTTCCCAAAGTCGGGGTCGCGACCCAAAGGTGGGCCGCGAGCAGCCACGGATGGGCCGCGAGATGATTTAAAAAAAAAAAAAAAATAATAATTGTCAGGCCACTGAACTTAGAAGCAGGCCAGGACAGTGTTTCTAGTTGTATTCTACAATTCTATTCTATTGTATTCTAAAATGTGACTATATGGTTTTATATTAACTTAATAAATAAACAAAAACGAAAAATCTACTTATTTCAACGAACATTTCAAACTAAATAACAGATTATGCACATAAAACGCTGAAAACAACCAAAGCAACAATAGTATTGAGGCTATTATTATTATCATTATTATTTTGCAACAAGTTAGCCCTCTCATAAATAGCACATATAAATGAATAACTAACTTGAACTAACGTAATAGGATTGAAGTGATATTTGGCTTAAAAAATCGGTCGCCTGACAAAAAAAAAAAAAAAGCCAGACGACGCCTACGGCTTTTTTTTTTTTTTTTTTTTTAAATACGGCTCTCTGACGCCTTATTTTCTGGGCCCCGGCCTGAAAAGTTTGGGAACCCCTGGTCTAAGGCAGGATCGGATCACAGGTAAATTGTGCAAACAGATGTCATTTAAACAACGACAATAATAAGAAAGGGAAAAAAGTGGGGTTATGGTCAAAGTGCACACCTGTAAGTGCCCCTCTGATCAGGCACAACGCCTGGAATGACATAACCTTTGTAAGAATAGAATTAAACACATTCATTAACCCGGGGATGGTAATAAGCAATACCTGACACAACCTGTTATCATATATTGTTTATATATATATTCAACCGATCTTCTCCTACCGAAGCCCAAAGCTCAAAACAGCCTGGATATAAAAATAAAAGCATACAAGAAGTTAGTTAAGGACCCGATCACCGTTGAATTGTGCGAACCGATGACACTTAAACAGCAACAACAACCAAAGTGCGTAAATATTAACGGGTCTCGAATGTCTCAGCGCAGACGTTAGACGCAGCCCGCTAGCTAGCCCGAGGCTAGCGCGTAAGCTAGTGATGAATCCGGATAGCACGTTAGAGTCTGTTATGTACATTGTTCAGCTAGCTCGTTAGCTTCCAAAGAGGCGATACACAAGTACGACCATGAGGTCAGCATTAGCAAGTAACAGAAGTCATTGGGAAGCCCCGCTAGTTGGATGGGCAGTGGACAGTTAGCATGTCTAGGCATGACAGCATGAATAGTCGGCCCTATCAATGTATTCAGGCCCACATCGCCAAGTCACTCACCCGTCATAGATATCAAGCTACAGTCTCGGCTATCCCCTCGAGATATTCCTTCGCTTTAGCCAACGACCAAAATGAACGCCGACCATCGACCTTATCCAACACAGATAATTTCGCGTGAGCGAATAGCGTGGGCCTCAGGCCTAGTTTCCATAGCTTGGACAGGACCACTTTGTATTCGCCTCTTTGTGCTTGAACCTCCGGTGTAAAGTCTTCGAAAATGGCCACTTTGTGATCGCCAAGCCTTAGATTACCCCTTCTGGCACGAGCCGACCGCATGATGAGTTCTCTCTGCTGTAGCCTGTTCAGCTTGACAATGATGGGCCTCGGTTCCTTGTTCACTCCAGGAGTGGTCCTGCCCGCTCTGTAGGCCGATTCACATACGGGAGGGGAGGGGAGGACGTCATTCCCCAGTATTTCTTGCAGCAATTCCGGCATGGTCTCAGAGAGACGACCTTCCCCGCTGCCCTCCGGTACTCCAACAATCCTGATGTTGTAGCGTCTCTCCCGGGACTGTATTTCCACAATTACCGACTGTAGTTTGGCAACTTCGGCCTGCATAGCCAGCAGGGAGAGCTCCAGATCCGCCATCTTCTCGCCCTGTAATGAGGCCTCCGTCGTTAGCGCAGCTAGTTCGATAGCATTAGCCGAGGAGACAGCGTGCAGCGACTCCATCTTGTCTATCAACGGGACGACCGCCAACCTTATTTCCTCTGATATCTCTCGATGAAGGTTATCACAAAAATCCGCCAGCACTTTTCTTTGTGTTTCAGCGAAGCGTGTCTCAGATTCTGCATGGAGCTTGGTCATGACCGAGAGCACAGCTTCGCTTATCTCCCCGACACCGGGCGATGGTGCGGCCAGGCCCGGTGGTAGTTTGCTGGCTGGAGCGCTCATGGATCTGGTTTCCACCACCGACATCGCAGAAAGCCGAAAAAAGTTGACGACAGTAGTTGGAACTCGACGACTTAACAAGCAGACAAAAAACAAATAAAAATTAAAAATAAAGACTAATGGGGACAAACGTATATTCAGCACGGTAGAAGGGAGCTCACGTGAAACACGTCTACTCCATAATCGCCTAGCTCCGCCCCCTCAAATGTCTGTTAACATTATGGATCAATGGCTGAGTTGAGCTGGTGAAGGTGAAGAATAGTCAGTTTGGTGAACATTATGTGCTCTCTGGATTTACGGTCACAACTACAGAGCGACCGCAGCCAATGTGACCATGTGTCTTTATCCAGGTCATCAACTCACTCTCACACACACACACACACAGCCGGTCTGCCACAATATATAGACTATTAATTATATATCCTGGGGATCACCACGATTGATTGCGTAGTAGGGGGTACTTTAGGTTGGCTTGAAATGCTTTGGGGGTACAGTACTCAAAAAAGGTTGGGAACCACTGATTTAGCTGAACGCTTTTATCCAACGCGACTTACAAGTTCTGTACAACAAGTCAGCAGGAAGGGTACAACTCTCGCAGCTAAGGGTAAGTAACATTGTTCGTCAAACGGTGTCAAACTTGAGTGCTACAGGCTTGAGTGTATTAGCACAATAGGCAATATTATAGGCAAGATAGATTCCTTAGTAGCAGAGTGCATACCTGTGATTTTTTTTTAATTTATTTTATCTCTTCCTCGTTTCTCTGTGATGCATTACCAAGGAATGAGACATGAGAAATGAGACACAAGAACAACTCAATGAACCTTTGGAATGGACCCTCTCTCTCTCTCTTGCTCTCTTTTTCCTTGATTGTTTTTTTCTTTTAAAGAAGAAGAAAACAAGGAAGTGGGCGTCACATGACTGGAACGGGGCCTGTTATTATTGTGGCAGAGGGAGGGGTGGGGTCCATCTCTGAGCCACTGTAAAATGGCTGCCTGTGATTGTGTGGAAGTTGAGAGGAACTGGGAGGAATTTTAAAGGCCAGTACAGTGTACCAGCCAACACATTCCAGCAGTGGCGGCTGCTGACCAAATTTCTTGGTGAAACACAAATTATTATATTATATTATATTATATATTAAATTATATTTTTAAAACATCCCCAAGGCTGCAACACCCCCATTCCTCCCAGGTGTCAGGCTCCTCATTCGCTTCCATTAATTTTGGGGACCATGTTTAATCATACTTCTGAAGTATAAACAAACTATACTGCTGTGACGATTTCAATAAAACAGACCATTCTGAGTCAATGGTACCAGTGGCGTCGCGTGGGTAAAATAACAGAGGATGCCAAAAAAAATATTGATAATTTTTTTTTTATTAACACTCGCCATGGTTAAATTCATAATTTACCATCCCTAGCCAGCTCTATTTGTCTATGGAGAAGTTCCCCTTCTTTGCAGGGCTATAACTTTTTAAATTCTATTGCTAAATTGACATTATTATGGCCCATTCAATGTCCTATATGTATTGTTCAGGGTGTATCAATGTTATACTTTTTCATTCACATATTCATACTAAAATACGGTCTAAAGTATAAGTATGTTTTTATCGTTTTCTGCAGCTTTCTCCAGAACTTGATTTATAGCCCCAAATGCACTATATTGATGATCAAATACAGCGATCGGTGCCAGATAAAAAATTTCAACTGGAGGTACTTCTAGAAGTTACTACGTATCATCTGATATTGACCGGATGGGCGGGGGGTCGTTTATAATTCCGTGGGCAACGTTATATCATTCGTCTAGTGTGGGTCATATGGTCATCAGAGCAGTTTATATGGAACACGTTAGAAAATAATGCTGGATCTTACCGTATGTTCCTCGCGCCGTTGGACGATCAGCTTGGAGTAGACAGTTTTCGATTATGGGATGTTGATATAGATGAACCATTTCCAGGTTGTATAATACTATATACGTCCAAATAACGTTATTGAGTTAGGGCGAGCGATTGATTATCCAGTGTGTTGAGATGGAGTCCGGCTACCGATCGCGAGTGCCCGGACGAAATATGGATGAGCACTTCCTGTTTGGTGCGCCCTGCCGATCGGCCACCAGATGGCGCTCTTGAACCGTTAGACAGTTGAGTGGAGCTCACCAGTACATCTCATGTCTCCGGAGGAGAAATATGATTTCGATCACAGATTTTTTAATTATTGATATCAAAGACGAGTTACGGCGTCTTCGGCAGAATGAGCATGGCTAGGAAAGACGTCCAAAGGCGTTTTCGGCGATTAAAGTGTTAATAACTTTTTTTAATACATTTTTTTCATATTTAAGCCAAATAATATATATAATATATTTCTCCCTCCCTCGCTCTCTCTCTCCCTCTCTTTCTGAATATTACACACACACAACACAAATATATATACACACACACACACACACAGTGGTTGCCTGCAGGAGGTCTGGTTTGATTATGAATCAGAGAGAGAGAGAGAGAGAGAGAGAGAGAGAGAGAGAGAGAGAGAGAGAGAGAGAGAGAGAGAGAGATCATTTAGGTTCTATGTTGAAATTAATGAATGGCCTGATGTCGCCGTCGGAGCGTTTCTCAGCGTCTTGCAAGATATTGCTGACATGGCAGAACATACATGTATACAGTAGCCTGTGGCTCGGCCCATCAAACACAAGCAGACCAGTACAGTATGACTCTGTGAGTCGGCGCCGCCCCATCAACACAATAACACAGTATGATATGACACGGCAGAATATACAGTATGGCTCCCCCCCACACACACACACACACACACACACACACACACACACACACACACACACACACACACACACACACACACACACACACACACACGCACACACACACACACACAGCGGCATCACTTATGAAAAGTTATTAGGTTATTAGGTACTCACCATTGTTGCAGCTGACGCGCCTTGGTCCAAATTAAGTAAAGTAAAGCAACTCGTCGACAAAGTTCTCCAAGTCCTGTGGGTATTCTCCTAAACTTTTCTGCAGCTGAGCGATTTCAGGTCTCCTCAATGAATTAATCCGAGAGAGGAATCCGAATTTCAATCAATCAAACAATGCTGTTTGTTTAGACATTAAGACTCACATAACGTTAGCTAGCTATCTCCGGGGTTCCCTCCAGCCTAAACGTATTGTTGTTTTGATTCGAACGTGGCCACGAGGTGTGTATATTTTCCCCAACGCAGTTTCACTGAGGCGATGACGTCGTCACGTTTAGCTTTTAATGTGATTTGATTGGTCAATCGGTGGAAACGTTGGATTTCAAGGGTTGACAGACAATGTGGAACGCCAATCAATCAAGTGCGCTCCGTCTCACAACCCGTCTTTTTTAAACTCAAATAGCCTATTTTGATTGGATAATTATATTCTTAAGCCAAACCTGTGCAACATTATTGCAGTAAGTGATTGACAGCTGGCCATTACTGCAGTCAGGTCAGGCTATGTCCACACGATCACGGGTATTAATGACACCGAAGTTTTGAAAAAAATATACCTCTGTCCACACAGGTGAATAACCGTGTATAACCGCATACTCACGGCGGCTGGAAAACCAGCAACCGATACATGTAGTACAATGCCAAAGCAGTAGGCGGCGATGTTGTTCAGACATGAAGGCCATTTCAACCAATCAGAAAAGGTTGAACGCTCACTAGACTTCCTGCTTAAAAACAACATAGCCACCATCTTTAAATACCTTGCGTTAGCCATTTAGCCAATGTAGCATATATATTTTTCAGCAAAGAAAGTGCAATAAAAGTGCAATAAACAAACAGATACATTCACTGTGTGTTCTGCCTCTCATTTGTTGATGAAACAAAACCAACAGCAACACAATTTACCCCCAAGAGCGGATAGTTTAGTCTCACAAAAAGATCTCCGGTGTTGTTAGCTACATGTTAACGCTAGTAGAATGAATGGATGCAAACGTTATTTAACACATTGCAGAATGGGTACAATACAATACGGCTCAATACAAACAATTGTTAAGGGGATGCAGTCTGGACTGGGTTCCTTATAACAATAACTTGACAACACATGAGTTTAGTTTAGCCACAGCTACATGTTTACTCTGAGCGTCAGGTCAGGAATGCGACAACAGACATCAGTCGATCACAACACTCTTCAACACAGACGATACGTTTCGAACAAAAGTTTGTTACAATCATTTTCATATAACTCTACTTGGGACAGCTCTGCTGTAAACACTGGTGTAGCTGGCTCTGCTCTAATCTCTCTACCCCGCGCTCGGTTGCTAACTTGCTATTGTTTGCGACAGTCTGCCGTGAACATGGGAAATAATTGCGACAGCTCTGCTGTAAACACTGGGAATAGCCTCGGTTGCTATGCCCTCACGCACCCACTGCAACCGGGATATGCGCAAAACTTCACCCTGGACTCCGGTTTTCAAAGACCGCGGTTGCAGTGTAGCAAAACCCCGGTTGTGTGTGCCCGAACAGTGCAACTGCGCACATACAATCATGGTTACATTAAATCCAGCGCTTGTGTGGACGGGGCCTCAGAGAGCTCAGAGCTGTCACTTGGACAAGAAAAAGAAAAATTCACTGCACTGCCATTGTTTTTGTTCAAATTCACTGGCATTGTTCACAGAGGAAAACATTTCCAATAAAAAAATAAATAATAATAATAATAATAAAAAAGAATATATATATATATATATATATATATTTTTTTTTTTTTTATTATTATTATTATTATTATTATTATTATTATTATTATTATTATTATTATTATTATTATTATTATTATTATTATTATAATTATTATTATTATTATTATTATTATTATTATTATTATTATTATTATTATTATTATTATTATTATTATTATTATTATTATTATTATTATTATTATTGTATATATATTTTTTAGTATATATGTATATTAACTAATATTTCTAGTGAAGTACTGCCTCACTAGTTGTCATGCAATAACCTCCACTGCATTCCAGCCTACACATTAAACTGTGAATCACATAGAGGTCACGTAGATGGGCTACTTACATGGATGTGTCTATTAGGGCTGTCTTAAATACTTCGAAGCTTCGAAGCTTCATTCGATGGGCATGGGATTCGAATATGAAGTGTTTAGTTTGTCTAAGATTTAAAAAGGTTTAAACTTTACAGCACTGACCAAGTTGAACAAAGTGCTGTACAAGTCCCACAACATAAAATATATATATTTTTTTATTATTATTATTATTATTATTATTATTATTATTATTATTATTATTATTATTATTATTATTATTATTATTATTATTATTATTATTATTATTATTATTATTATTATTATTATTATTATTATTATTATTATTATTATTATTATTTTTATTTTATTTCGAAGCTTCGAATTAAAATCGAATCTCGGCCCCGAAGCTTCGAATTCCAAAAAAAAAATCGAAGGTCAGCCCTAGTGTCTATACCATCATTGTAAGCTAATGCTCTTTCATAGCAAAATAACTACTTTTGATATGAGTGATGGGGTTTGTAATGCATACTGGTAAATAGGGTTGGGTACCAAACTCTGTACTTTTTAGGGTACCGACCTAATTACACAGTACTACCGAGTACCGTTTCACGTTAGATCAACCTGTACCAAATTTTGGTACCTTTACACAACTGAAATAAAAACTAATTATTATTACAGAGAGTACAGAAAAAAGGTACCGTTGGGTACAAAATCCGAATTCCAGGAACTGGTACTGATACCGGTATCGGTTCAAATGTTATTATATAAAACTAGACTGTTGAAGGCCGTCAGCAAAGCATATTGCGACACCTTTTGACCACGCAACTAACATATTGATACCAACAATAGCATATTACAAAGGGACAACACATTCCAAATTACTTTTGAAACTTAGCGCCCACGAAACACAGGACATGTTTTGCAAAACATTAAATATCTTTCGAACCGTTTATGATAAAGACTCACTTTATCTGAATTGGGAGATTCTCTTCTCTCTGAAAAAATGAAAGTGTATTTCTCTGTCGCCCACAGGCTGACTGGCAGTGTGCAGAAGTACAGCCTCGAATCTTGAAATATCTAGATAGCGTTTTCTCGTCCGAATACAGACTGCATCTAATCTGCTGTATCTATATATACTGAGTTTTTAGCCTATAGCTAATGGAAATGCTAGAAATGGTAACGTGGGCAGGAAGCACCAATGGAAACTATTGTTGTTTCTCTATACTACTCCAGTGCGCTCTGCAGATCGAACCGTCAGACAGACACATACTGCTCGCGTGTAAGGGAGGATAGAGAGAGGAGTTTGTCCCTGGTTTTATAATAAAATGGCAAAAAGACAAAGAGGTATGATGTTCAAAAAGCATTGAAACTTGTTGTGGATGTTGAGGATGAACCAGATAATATATATTAAAAGGTTTCTGCACCAGATAGCTGGGACAGTGATGATGCCAATCATAGTGAAGGATTTGATGCATGTGAAGCTATGGTTTGAAGTAGCTATACTCTTGTATCAATTGATCTGACAACTATATAATTTATTGTGCAGCTTGAATTAAAATCACCTGTTGATGATTCATGTGTGTAACTATGCTATTTGGATAAGATGCAGAGAGGGACATTGATAGGAGCCCACAACAGAAAAGGAGGAGAGCTATATGATGGTGGGGCCTTTTGTGTGTGTGTCTGTCTGTGTGTGTGTGTGTGTGTGTGTGTGTGTGTGTGTGTGTGTGTGTGTGTGTGTGTGTGTGTGTGTGTGTGTGTGTGTGTGTGTGTGTGTGTGTGTGTGTGTGTGTGTGTGTGTGTGTGTGTGTGTGTGTGTGTGGAGGTGGGGGGTTGATTCTCCTGAATCATAGAAGGTACAACACTTGATACTGACTCAAATAATACATATATATAAATTAAGGCTGTCAAAGTTAACACGGTTTTAACGCATTAACGCACAATTATTGTTAATGCCGCAATTTTTTTTAAGGCATGATTAACGTTTTAATAAAAAAACATTTATATATATTAAAAAAAAATTTACTTTTTTTTTTAGACTTCCCTCAGGTGTATTATTGATACTCTCATTGATACTATGTTTGTTTCTGACTCAAAGTGTGTGTGTGTGTGTGTGTGTGTGTGTGTGTGTGTGTGTGTGTGTGTGTGTGTGTGTGTGTGTGTGTGTGTGTGTGTGTGTGTGTGTGTGTGTGTGTGTGTGTGTGTGTGTGTGTGTGTGTGTGTGTGTGTGTGTGTGTGTGTGTGTGTGTGTGAGAGAGAGAGAGAGAGGGGGGCAGGGGGTGTGAGTCCTCAGCCCTTCTGTGGGTGAATATAACAAGTTCCTAACATTTTCTTTCCCCTATTATTTCATGCACACTTTATTCATTGTTTTATTTTTTATTTTTTTGATCCACTTTTTCTCCCATTTTCTATATTTTTCTCCCATCCCAATTTCGTATCATCCAATTCAACCCTCCCCTGTCACGAACGCTGTTTCTTGCCTCCCACAAGCTGGCTGCAATGTGGACTAAGTCATACATAGCACAAGTCCCCTCCGGTACTTGAGGTAACAGCAGTCGCATCTTTTCACCTGCGCAGCTCGATCTCTCAGTGGCGAGGAGTAACGCGTGGGAGGCTCACGCTGCCCCCGACACTTCCTGATTCTACTGCGCAGGCGCACCAACCGACCTGTAGGAGTCGCTGTCCACAACGCCCGATCCCCACCCATCAGTTTCCCACCCCCTAATACGGCCAATGTGTATTAGTATGAACGACCAGCTAAACTGAAAGCAATGTGGAGCGCTGGGCTCGAACAGGCAAGCCCAGCGTAGCCGTCATTGTTTTATTTTCTTTTAAGTTATTTTGTGCATCACTCTGTTTAGAATTTGATGCAAATTTGCAATGCATGAGGGTCATCCCTTTGTGTTAAATGGCTGCATAAAGCAAGCATTTGTTGACTCTCATGTTGATAAGAGTATTAAAACTTGAAAAAGAGCCGTTTAAGGTAGATAATTTTTTTTCTTATATGCGATTAATTTGCCATTAATCGCGAGTTAACTATGGACAATCATGCGATTAATCAGATTAAATATTTTAATCGATTGACAGCACTAATATAAATATGTCCAGGCGAACCTTTGTCTAAGCCTATGTCTAGGCTTTAGGGCCTCCTTCATATAGTGTAGGACAAACCTATTTGTGTTTGGTGCAAATTGGAGTCATTCATCACTTCCTGTTTACCATGCATCACTTCCTGTTTACCATGCATTTTTCCAAAGTTCAATTGGATCTGTATGGTTTGCCTGCGTGTATACCAAACCAAGCCGCATTTCTTGGAGACGTTCTCTGATTGGCACTGACTGAGGCTCTCTGATTGGCCACTGACGCGTTTGCCCAATCCGTGATGAGCTGTGTCTTTGCCCATTTCCACGTCGAACAGCCTGCAAACTACCTGGCGTTCTATCGCCATGCTCTAAGACAAACTCTAACCTTAACCAACTTCGAAAGAGTGCCTAAGCTTAACCGTCGAAAGAACTTGCCATCACGCTCTAAGACAAACTCTAACCTTAACCAACTTCGAAGAGTGCCTAAGCTTAACCAGTGTAGAAACAGGCGTCGGCCAATCAGAGAGCGTCTCCGAGAAATACGGCTTGGTTTGGTATTCACGCGGTTTGCCTATCAACATCATACATACATACATACATACATACATACATACATACATACATACATACATACATACATACATACATACATACATACATACATACATACATACATACATACATACATACATACATACATACATACATACATACATACATACATACATACATACATTCATACATACATACATACATACATACATACATTCATACAAACATACATACATACATACATACATACATACATACATACATACATACATACATACATACATACATACATACATACATACATACATACATACATACATACATACATACATACATACATACATACATACATACATACACATACATACATACATACATACATACATACATCTAAATCATACATTTAGAGACAGTGATCCCTACATGCCATACAGAAGCTTCATGAGATCAGGTGAATAGCTTAAACCTCTTGACAGTCCTGCAAATTTAGCATACAACGCCTGTCGATTGCATACTGAAAGTAAATTGGACACTATTCTGGAACCATTTGTAGCAGATGCACAAGTCTGGCCTCTTTTGAAAGGAAACATTCTGAATTTTCTGAATCATGCTGAGTGCTATTGTCATAGAGTTACAGAGGTTTGAACACACTGAAATAAAAGTAATTTTCATTTTAGTCTGAATTATTTAGCAATTTATCTACTCCATAGTTATTAGCTGAAAACACTGCTGGGGCCATAGCCTGAAGTCTTACCTAGAACATGTCCAAAGTCATTATTTTCAGAATTTCATTGGCTACACAAACGGTCAATAATTTTCAGTGTCAGTAGTGATTTGTCCGGTCATTGAGAGGCGAAACCTATGCTGGTAAAGCTATGTCTCCTAAAATGTGAATCGGAAATACAGAAATACCGGCTACAGGCTTTCCGGTTTCCGGGCACCCCCTGATCCGTTTATAGTCCCCAGCGAAACAAACAACAAGCAGGTCTGTCAGCCTGTCGAGGGAGGCAATAATGAGGTTGTTTCGGGGGGGGATACATTTTCATGAGCACCGTGTCGTGATTTCAGGGGCGGGACTTCCTACCTGATTCCCACTTTCGGCCGTAGTGCTTTACCAGGCTTTATCTCTCGAGATAAAGCTGGGAACGAGGTTAGGCGAAACCGGAGGTGGCTTCTCATAACCTGAGATTGGAAGCACATAATAGGTCAAGCGGTGTGTCAATCAAACAGCGGCCATTTTAGCTTTCAACCGATGTGTTGGTTGAGAGACAATAACACAGCGTGACGCCAACAGACGGCTGTATATGTGTTGTGATTAAGCATTACACCACGCGCAGGAGTGGGTTATGAGAATTATACCATGCCTAGGGGTGGTCATTAGACCCCCCTAGGCATGGTCTAATTCTCATAACCCACAACTGCGCGTGGTGTAATTGCTTTTATACAACTGCCGCATTCATCCAACATTATTGCTATACAATAAACACACATTAATTGAAGATTTATTGACAAAACCATCCGCAGAAAAAGTAGTAAAAAAAAAAAAAAGAGAAGTTGCCTCCATGTGGAAGCAGCTCGGAGGTGCGCTGTTTCAAGGCAAGAATGAAGTGAGCGTGGGTTATTGGTTTGATTGATTGATTGATTGAACATTTTATTAATGTCCGCCTTGTTTCAAACTGGTTAAGAACTGTTAGGAACTTCATTCTTAGATGCTTCTATAGAAAGTAGGTAAAAAAATTAAGAAAGAGCCGTATTTTTTTTAACCTACTTTTATATAGAAGCAGCTGGGAGGTGCGCTGTTTTAACACTTTGATTGCCACGCAGTATGCCCATCCTTATGCCCAGTCTGCCAGCGCTGTAACCCTATGGAGATGTTTACCTTCTTTGCAGGGCTATAACTTTTTTAATATTATAGCTATATCGACATTACTAATGGCCCATTCAACATCGGGTATCTATCGTTCCGGATGTGGGAACGTTATATTTTTTCATTCATACATTGTTTTGTTAATACCGTCGAGCATATAAGTATGTTTTTAAGGTTTTCTGCTGTAATTCCAAAAACGCAAGTTATAGGCCCTGAAGCATATGATAGATTATCGATTGGCGTTTCTTTCCTATACACGCTATATTAAAAAATTCAAAAGTATATGATCGGTATACATTATGCTTCATCATGCGTGAAGGAAAAGGGGGGGGGGGGGTCGTTTATAATTCCTTGATCGTCAGTAACGGCTTTATTTAGTATGGGTTGATATGTTGATCAGATGGTTTGCAGTGAAATGAATAAACAATCGGGCTGAAAATAATGTTATATTCCTCTTACTGTTCGCCAATGAGACTGGAGGAAAAAAATTCCAATTATTGGATTTCGATCTGCTAGATCCATTTCCCGTTTGTATGACGCAATAAACGCCGAAATCATATCGATTATTGCGTTTCGAAAGCGATCCCATGCACTAGAGTGTTTGTCTGGATCCACGTAACAAGATATTACTGCCGGAGGGATTTCCTCGATGCACCAGTGCCACTTCCGGTTTGGCTTGGAGTGGAACTCGCCCGATCATCCACCAGGCGGCGGTATTGAGGCGTTGCAATATCAGACAGGGTACAGCTGCAGTCCCGGAGGGAGGCTGGATGAATTATGAATGCCATGGCGAAAAAACGTGTTTATTCGTTGTTGGCGTTCAACGCATGGCTGGGAATAACGAATTATCACGTTGTTGGCGTATCTTTAGAGCAGGGCGATAGACCACCAGCCCTGATTCCAAACTCTAAGCATAACCGACTTCGAAAGAGGGTGACTTCGAAAGAGGGCCTAAGCATAACCAGTTCGAAACAAGGCGGACATTAATAAAATGTTCAATCAATCAATCAATCATTCCAATAACACACGCTCACTTCATTCTTAGATGCTTCTATAGAAAGTAGGTTAAAAAAAAAAAGAGAGGTTGCCTCCCTATAGGAGCAAATACTTTCTATAGAAGCAGCTGGGAGATGCACTGTTTTTTTTTTTTTTAAACTTTGACCAGTCAGCTGGTTCTTTTTCGCGTTTATCGCTTTTTCCTGGTCAAGTATGATCGACAGAAACAGGTTGAATGGGGGTATAGATGGGGGGAAAGACACTCTGAGAAAGTACGGCTTGTCCGGGAGTCGAACTCGCTACCCCAGATCCGTGATGCGCACGGTTGTCCCTGACGCGGAAATAGCGTTCGAGGTACGCGGTGAGCTACTGGAGCTCCCTGAGAGATGCGCTGTTTTAAGTGAGCGTGTGTTATTGAATTGATTGATTGATTGAACATTTTATTAATGTCCGCCTTGTTTCGAACTGGTTATGCTTAGGCCCTCTTTCGAAGTCGGTTATGCTTAGAGTTTGGAATCAGGGCTGGTGGTCTATCGCCCTGCTCTAAAGATAAACTCTAAGCATAACCGACTTCGAAAGAGGGCCTAAGCCTAACCAGTTTGAAACGAGGCGGACATTAATAACATTTTCAATCAATCAATCAATCAATTCAATAACACACGCTCACTTAAAACAGCGCACCTCCCAACTGCTTCTATAGATAGTAGGTTAAAATTTTATTTTTGCCTCCTACAGGAAGGCAACTTCTCTTTCTTTTTTTTTAACCTACTTTCTATAGAAGCATCTAAGAATGAAGTTCTTAACAGTTCGAAACCAGTTCGAAACAAGGCGGACATTAATAAAATCAATCAATCAATCATTCCAATAACACACACTCACTTCATTCTTAGATGGCATGCACCTCCGAGCTGCTTCAAAGCATGCCGTCTAACACTGAAGTGAGCGTGTGTTATTGGATTGATTGATTGCTTGAAAATTTTATTAACAATGAAATGAGTGTCCTTTTGACAAATGGCATCTAACAACAGACTTCCCGCGATTTTTATTTTGTTCCACAATGACTCATGACCCACCAATTACATAATCCAACATTGTGTAAGAAACTAACACATTCCACGTGACAGAATCGTTTTTGAATTAGTCGTTATGACTAGGGATGGGAATCGAAAACCGGTCCCCGTTGGGATCCGGTTCCTAATTGTCCGATTCCTGGAATCGCATGCCTCCGTGACTATCGATTCCTCTTATTGCTGCCAGGTTTTTCCTACAGTTGCGCATAACGTTAGCATTAGCATGCAGCCATAGAGCAGACTATTTGATTCCTTAAGGGCTCGAAGTTGCCTGGGTTTTGGTCATATGCTCCCGAAATGCTCCTGCTGTTTGGCTGCTTCTATGTGCAGTGAAAACTACTCCAATGTTTTAGAACCTAGTCATTGATTTAATTCAGGGTAACCTAAGATTAGCCGCGGAGCTAACGCTAGCTAACCAAGCGGATACAGACACACCAATCATGCAACAGAGAGAGATAACAGCTGACTGTGCTCAGGTAGGGTGGGGGCGAGCGGGGACTCCAGGGAACATGTAATCTTTTACATTTACATTTACATTTAGTCATTTAGCTGACGCTTTTATCCAAAGCGACTTACAAGTTCTGTACGACAAGACAGCAAGAAGGGTACAACTCTA
The DNA here is from genome assembly GCF_963971535.1 of Notolepis coatsorum. NCBI lineage: Eukaryota > Metazoa > Chordata > Actinopteri > Aulopiformes > Paralepididae > Notolepis > Notolepis coatsorum. The sequence continues at coordinate 152,209,136 of NC_140170.1, forward strand.
TCAGCTGAGTAACAATGTTCATCAAAGTGGTGCGTGTTACAGTGTAGGTTAGTTTATTAGGACAAGTGCATGACAGTAAGGTTAGTCAGGGTTAGATATTTTTTTTGTTGCAGTTCCACGTTCGGGTTCCGCGATCTGATTGGCCACTGACGTTTCTCTCTGCGCCAATTGCGTTACGCCTAGTTCTGCCTCTACTATCCTCGAGTTAACGTAATTTATACAAATGGAAGTATTGATTTTGCCGTAACGAATCATTAAAAAAATATACAGTTAACTGGAATATGTTAGTTTCTTACACATATGTTGGATTATGTAATTGGTTTGTCATGACAAATTGCGAATTAACCAGTGGTTATCCTATAGCCCTAGTATGTATATTTCAACAAAGTGGAGCCGCAGGGGACTTCCATAGCATACGCCTTCAAATCCAGCTAGCATTGATGCTATTCAATGCTATCATACCCAACTAACGTTAATGCCATTCAGAATTTATTAACATAGCTACAACAACACAGTAACGTTAATATAATTACATGCATCATTGTTTACAATGAACGGTGGGGCTAATTGAAAGTACTGGACACGGACAAGTTAAACAGCAATCAATTAACCGGACACACAAGCAGAAGGCGAAGCATCATTTTTACTTCCGGTCAGGGGGTTTCAAAATAAAAGCACCGGAAATACGTTTATTTTGTACATTATCTAACGTTAACACAAACCTAAACTAACTTTTCCCGCCCGACCGGAAGTAAAAATGATGCTTCGCCTTCTGCTCTCTCTCTCTCTCTCTCTCTCTCTCTCTCTCTCTCTCTCTCTCTCTCTCTCTCTCTCTCTCTCTCTCTCTCTCTCTCTCTCTCTCTCTCTCTCACTCTCTCTGTCGGCTGTTTGAGGAAGTAATTCCACTCTTCTGCTCTGAGCAAATTCCACTCGCTCTGAGCGAATTGTTGATTGTGGGCGGTGACTACAACCACATAGCCAATCAGATAACAATCATCTCAATCAGCTCCTTGCTACGTTGCATTGCGAGTCGAATCAGAATGACTGGGGGTAGGGGTAGGGATGGGAATTGATAAGATTTTATCGATACGATTCCATTATCTATTCTGCTTATCGATCCGATTCTTTATCGATTCCCTTATCGATTCCTGATCATTTCTAGTTTAAATAAATCAATTGGAAATGCAACAGAACTAAGCTGGTTAGAATAACAGGCAACTTGACATTACTGATTGTAATTTATTGTTGGGCCCCCATGTCAGAAAAATACAAAAACTGTAAAAAATAAATAAAAAATTAATACATAAATTATACACTTCTATAAAATAATGTATTTGAGATTCTAATTTAATCTATTGAATAACGACCTGTTCAATGCAACTACAGTTCAATATCTTAAACTAATTTAATCTATTGAACTGTAGTTGCATTCAACTGGTCGTTATTCCTCTGTCTTTCAGAAGACCAGACACACACACACACACACACACACACACACATACACACACACACACACACACACACACACACACACACACACACACACACACACACACACACACACACACACACACACACACACACACACACACACACACACACACACACACCTACACACACAGACACCTACACACACACACACACACACACACACACACACACACACACACACACACACACAGACGGCTCCTCCCCCGCTAGCCCCCACCCTCTTCTAGTCAGCCTACTGTTCTCTCTCTCTCTCTCTGTGTGTGTTTGTGTATACGCGGAGCAGCGTGTATGGAGCAAGGTTAGCTCTGCGCGGCTAACACGGAGCTAACGCTAGTTTACCCCGAAATAAATGAATGACTAGGTTGCAAAGCATAGTAGTTTTCACTGCACATAGAAGCAGTCAAACAGCGGGATCATTTCGGGAGCATATGACCAAAACCCAGGCAATTTCGAGCCCTTAAGGAATCAAATAGTCTGCTCTATGGCTGCATGCTAACGCTAACGTTATTGTTTTAAAATGCGCAACGGTCGGGAAAACATGGCAGCGATAAGAGGAATCGATAGTCACTGAGGCATGCGATTCCAGGAATCGGACAATTAGGAACCGGCTCCCAAAGGGAACCGGTTTTCGATTCCCATCCCTAACTGGGGGAGGAGATTGTCTTAACTGAATTAGAGGAATCCGCCAATATGGTAATTAGAGACACAGACCCATTGATACTATATTGCTATAAAACAATGCTAAACACTGGAAAAAGCCATTTATAATGCATGGGACCTTTAAGAGTTTAATATCGACAATCCATAATATCCCTAATACTGTTGTTTCGGTTAGTCATCATTCTGTTCCCTCTTTCACTCCTTTCATATATAGTAGAACCTCATTTACTCAAATCTCATGAGAAAGGAGCTTAACTGGGAGAATTAACTGTTCGGAATGCTAAAATGTACTGAAATAGAAATTTCAGAGATGCTACCATCTAATCCAGTGGTGTCAAACTCAATTACTGATGGGGCCGAGGTGAGAGATACAGATGCACTCGTATTCCAGGCGCATAATAATGCCTGAGAAAGCTTCCTTTTCCTGACTTTATGTTGTTTATCTATTCAATTTGTGCATACCAGCTCAATATGTCATTGTAAATAAAATTCTGTTAATTCTCTGGTGCCTCAATGAATACCAGGACGTCTATTAATTTAATAATAATCTATAATAATCTATAAAATTATTGCATCTGCGAGCTATCCACTAAAGCACATTGCTCGATGAGATACCAGCGCAGATCAAGAAATCACTCCATCCATTAACTCAACTGGACTGTCATACTATTCATTTGCACTAGCACTATTGCACTTGGGACATTGCTATTATATTATTGATGTTATTATTTAAACATGCTATATTATATGTTTGTATATGGTGATGCTCTAAACTAAATTTCGTTGGACCAACAATGACAATAAAATTCTATTCTTTTGCACTCCTCTATACATTACGAAGTAAACGAAATACAATACAAAATGAACGGAATACTAAAGAAAATAGATGTTATGAGTTATGTACAGTATCTAACTTATTCGAGAAATATAAAGCTGAGTGCCAATAGCCTTCGCAACGCGTGATTGGTTCTGAGATGATGATCAATACAGTAAACATTTATTTCTGATATAGGTGCTGATCAGCAGTAATGCAATGTTATGATTATTATTATTCTGAAGTTATTATTATTATTAAATAACTTTTTTTATTAATAATTAATTAATAAGAACTCCTCTCCTTCACTATAATCTAATTATGAAATCAGATATAGGCCAGGGCTTTACAACTTAATAAAGAATATATATTAAATAGGATAGAAACTAAATTAAATGTATACCATATACAATTAAATAATATTATAATCATATTGTGCTATATTCCGTTTATATCCCATTTAATTGTATTCAATCTCTTTATTAAATTGTAAAGCCCTGGCCTATATTTGATTTCATAATTAGATTATATTCTAGTGAAGGAGAGGAGTTATTATTAATTAATAATTAATTTTATAATAATAATAATAATAATAATAATAATAATAATAATAATAATAATAATAATAATAATAATAATAATAATAATAATAATAATAATAATAATAATAACTTTTTAGGTATAGCGCCTTTCATAAGACCTAAGGTCGCTTATAGGGGAAGAAATAACAACAGACTGTAGCTAAGGGGCTACACAACCCTGACTGTATTTAAATAATGAGCTTGGCAAATACTAAATGATATATTATTAAATGTACACAAAATGGAGCACACTCTTATTAACTGGAGGGGACAGGGGTACCAAGTTGAATTATTACATTTAATGTGTAACATAAAAACACACATGTAACATATCACATTAATATCCTGTTATTAATCAAATTTACATGCAACCAGTTGGGTAGTCGTTGGATAGGGGGGTCTCGTACGGACCGGGTTCCTATAGTCCAAAACGCTGGTCTTCGGTGTTGGAGTATGTCACTCCACTTCTCCTGGCTTTGGCGATATTACGATACCGTTTTTAACTGGTAATTCACTTCACCAACGTTACCATACAGCGTTGTAGCAAAAAACAACTCTCTCCTCTCTCTCACTTTTTCTTCCCCAACTAACGGTATCTTTCTCTCCGTTCCAATACGTAACATGCAGGTCAGTGGCTCGCAAACTAACGGTAACTCTTCTCCGTCCCAATACGTGCAGGTGCACGCTGTATACAGCCATTATAGCGATATATCTCTTCATGTGGCTTTATATTTGTCGCTCAAATTAGATTATGTTTATATGAGCATTACGCCAAAGCCCACAACGTTATATAACGATATTTAAATAAGTACAATGCTCAATATCTTGATTTGATATTGTCGTTCGAGATATTCTATATTCTTTCACGGTCTGCTACAATTACTGCTGCCATGATCACCTGTTTAGAGGCTCATTTACATAGAAAGGGGAGATGTTTTGCCCATGTTACCTCATTTAAATATACGCCAATTGCACGGACGCAATGCTAACGTTACGCATGAGCAACCTAATTTCATTCATTTGAAAGCGAGATGCGCTGGCTTTGCTTCGGAAAAAGCGTGCAAAGCCTCTGTGGATTCCGGCCTAGGTTAAATTGGTCCTGGAAGTGGAACACACTCACATACACATTCACTCACACAACACACACATACACACTCACACAACACACACATACACACTCACAAAACACACACAGAAAACGTCTCACACCTCAGCATCTATTTCTACCACAGAGTTCACTGATCTTGTGCAAAACCAGTAATTTCCACAGTTTTGATTTCAGAGTAGGTATGATGAAATAGCAATAATTCACTTGATACTGACAAGCTAAAAGCGAAAGTGAAGTACGGTAGAACTGAAGGCTAAATACTGTGAACCAACACCAGCAGTGATAACATCATTCTAGCTGCTAAGGGTAAGTTAAATTGTTATATCTACAGGACGAACAATGCCACTGACTCTTAGCTGCCAGAGATGTACCCCTCCTGGCAACATGTTGTTCACAATCTGTAAGTCTCTTTGGATAAAAGTGTCATCTAAATGACTAAATTGTAAATTGTAAATACTGGATCTTCTTCTAACGGCCCATGGAAGCAGGGTTGATGCATTTTTATTCAATAACAACAAGATGCAGGTGCAGATAACTTTCTGTGCGTATCTTGAGTGCATAGTAGTATACACATATTAACATAGTAATATATGCCTAGCATATAACTTAGTAGTAAAGGTTTTTTTTTTTTTTTTTCAGATATTATTTGAAGAAGTGTATTTTTAGTTTTTAGATTGTGGTGGGAAGTTCATTCCACCATTATGGAGTGAATACCAATAATAAGATGCATCTCTTTGATGACCCCCCTGAGGCTCAGATAGGAGTGGGTCTCAGCAGAGCGGAGGGGTCTTGAGGGTGTGTAGTTAGAGACCCTTGACCGGAGGTAGGCTGGAGCTGTTCCCTTCGCTGCATAGTATACCAGGTCAAGAACCTTGAAGAGGATTCGTGCGGCGATGGGAAGTCAGTGCAGCTCTCTGAGAAGTGGGGTGACGTGGGCTGACATAAGTCCTCTCCCTTCAACCCAGAACCTCGAAAACCTCAGTGTTCTGGTTGTTCTTGGAAGCAACGTTTGTTACCAGCAGACATCTCAGCACTATTGTAGCAGTTAGCATTCTGGCAAACCAGTTTCCAAGCGGTTTTGCAACATATTCCTTCGTGAATGGACGTTATAAAGGACCTCCAATTGACATATCTCTTGACCTTCCAATCACAAGCTTTGCTTTCCTCGGTCAAGCTGAGAGTGGGCAATATAGTGCATGCTTTCCATGTGCACTGCACTGAGTTGTAGCATGTGGTGTGTATGTATGATGTGGAGGATAACAGGAGCTTGTCTCCTCCCTCTGAGGTTCCCTCTACTCAAACCCCCAGTTTTATGGTTCCCCGCTCCCCTCTCCTGGGTATAAATAAGGTCCCATCCTGTGAATCGGTCTCTTCTCTTCGGGTGTCACAGTGGTCTCTTCTCTGCGGGTGTCACAGCTGGTCACTTGGGTGAGAGCCATTCAAGCCATATTCTCTAACTTTGACTTGATACTTTCATTCTGAGTTAATAAATTAAATGAACCGGATCTCCATTGACTGAGTTAGTTATTATGTAATCAACAATGAACAGGCCTAACGTAACATCAAATCAAGTTGTTAAAAACCGTCCACTTAATATCTGACCTGTCTGTCGTAGCCGTGCTCCACACCGCCCTCCTCTTCCTCCGACGTCCTCCCATGGTCCTCGTCAGCCGACAGGCCAGCAGGGACAGGGTTAATCGGGAAGGGCTCTGTATAGGTACTTGATCAAAGGAAAAGGAGGAAGGGAGAAAATACATTACAACAGTGATTGTGGCAGACGAGGCGGGTATCATAAGAAGAGGATGGGTCTGTTTCATCATAGAAAGGTTAGAAAATGGCTTCCAGTAAGAAGTAGCATTGTCTCCCCGGGTGGAATAACTTCAGTGAGAACGTTGGGGCTGTGAGACATCCTCTTTATTTTCTTATTATTAGTATTATTATTAGTATTATTATTATTATTATTATTATTATTATTATTATTATTATTATTATTCTTCTTCTTCTTCTTCTTCTTCTTCTTCTTCTTCTTCTTCTTCTTCTTCTTCTTCTTCTTCTTCTTCTTCTTCTTCTTCTTCTTCTTCTTCTTCTTCTTCTTCTTCTTCTTCTTCTTCTTCTTCTTCTTCTTCTTCTTCTTCTTATTATTATTATTATTATTATTAATAAAAATAAATGTACCATGGGTGCGGCTGGGTAGCGTAGAGGTCTAAGCACTCTCCTACCACCGCAAAGTCTCTGTGATCGAATCCAGCCGTCAGCGATACCTCTGGCTTGGTCAGTCGTCCCTATGAACACAATCAGTGTTCACGGGTGGGAAGCCGGTGGGGTATGAGTCCTGGTCATTGCAAACAGCGACTCCTACTGGTCGGTCGGGGCACCTGTTGAGCAGGGAGGCGATCTGGGGGAGATAGCGTGAACCTCTGTACGTGTTACATTCTCCCAGTGACTCCTCGCTGTCAGGTGCAAATAAATGGCTGGTGACTCCACATGTATCGGAGGAGGCATGTGATAGTCTAAACCCTCCCCAGACCGACAGTAGGGCAATGCGCGCAATGACCAGGAAGGGAATTGGCATAACGACTAAATTGGGGGATGGGAGAAAATTATAAAGGCAAAAAGAAAATACTGTCAGTACCATTCAGGGAAGGTGGCTTATGCTGTCATCCCATTGTTCCATATATTGCAGTGGGCGGTAATTAGCCTGACAGGTTAATAATTACAAATGCCAAGATAAAGAGGTAGGTGTCCTTTATGCTCATACCCTCAACTACACCACAATAGAACAGTCTTTGTATAGGCACTGAAAGATCAGATTAATATTTAACAGTAATAGGAGCTATATTATAACACAGTTATTACTGTTTGGCATGGCCATGGGTAGAGCTAATAGGAAATATTACTTTTTCTATTTCTACAATATAGTTCCTTGGGATATATGTATATATATTCAATATATATTTAAATATGTCTGCTTTATTAGAAAGTACCCAGTGACAATATGCACCCAACATGAGCTGGAGTTGAGTCCATGACATCATGTTCACAAGCCATGGTATGAGCCTTAGCCTGCCGACCCACCAAGACAGCCTGCGTTCTGCTTTGTTTTGAAACAATTCCCTTTGCTCAGTGTCCACATGTGGCCCCCCTGGTCGGCTGAGGCCTGATAGAGAGTCACTGTAGTTAGTATGTAATATGTTTCATCATTCATCCTCTTCACAGATTACGCAGTGTTGGATTCTTTAGAGTTGTAAGCTGTCTGATTTACATCCTTTGGAAATGCTACCTGAGGTTAAAAACAAGAAAAACATGAAAACAGAGAAAATAAACAGTCTACCTGCGTGCTACTCCATTAACTCTCATGGTGTCTGCTTGCTACTCCATTCACCCTCATGGTGTCTGCTTGCTACTCCATTAACTCTCATGGTGTCTGCTTGCTACTCCATTCACCCTCATGGTGTCTGCTTGCTACTCCATTCACCCTCATGGTGTCTGCTTGCTACTCCATTCACCCTCATGGTGTCTGCTTGCTACTCCATTAACTCTCATGGTGTCTGCTTGCTACTCCATTAACTCTCATGGTGTCTGCTTGCTACTCCATTCACCCTCATGGTGTCTGCTTGCTACTCCATTAACTCTCATGGTGTCTGCTTGCTACTCCATTCACCCTCATGGTGTCTGCTTGCTACTCCATTAACTCTCATGGTGTCTGCTTGCTACTCCATTCACCCTCATGGTGTCTGCTTGCTACTCCATTCACCCTCATGGTGTCTGCTTGCTACTCCATTCACCCTCATGGTGTCTGCTTGCTACTCCATTAACTCTCATGGTGTCTGCTTGCTACTCCATTAACTCTCATGGTGTCTGCTTGCTACTCCATTCACCCTCATGGTGTCTGCTTGCTACTCCATTAACTCTCATGGTGTCTGCTTGCTACTCCATTAACTCTCATGGTGTCTGCTTGCTACTCCATTAACTCTCATGGTGTCTGCTTGCTACTCCATTCACTCCCATGGTGTCTGCTTGCTACTCCATTCACCCTCATGGTGTCTGCTTGCTACTCCATTAACTCTCATGGTGTCTGCTTGCTACTCCATTCACCCTCATGGTGTCTGCTTGCTACTCCATTCACCCTCATGGTGTCTGCTTGCTACTCCATTCACCCTCATGGTGTCTGCTTGCTACTCCATTAACTCTCATGGTGTCTGCTTGCTACTCCATTAACTCTCATGGTGTCTGCTTGCTACTCCATTCACCCTCATGGTGTCTGCTTGCTACTCCATTAACTCTCATGGTGTCTGCTTGCTACTCCATTAACTCTCATGGTGTCTGCTTGCTACTCCATTAACTCTCATGGTGTCTGCTTGCTACTCCATTCACTCCCATGGTGTGTACAGTACGTCATCACACTGTACATCATCACACTGTATGTCATCACACTGTACTGTACATCATCACACTGTACTGTACATCATCACGCTGTATGTCATCACACTGTACTGTACATCATCACGCTGTATGTCATCTCACTGTATGGCATCACACTGTACTGTACATCATCACACTGTACGTCATCACGCTGTGTCATCAGACTGTACGTCATCACACTGTACTGTACATCATCACGCTGTATGTCATCTCGCTGTACGTCATCACACTGTACTGTACATCATCACACTGTACTGTACATCATCACGCTGTACTGTACATCATCACGCTGTATGTCATCTCGCTGTACGTCATCACACTGTACTGTACATCATCAGACTGTACGTCATCACACTGTCCGTCATCATGCTGTACATCATCACACTGTACTGTACATCATCACACTGTACATCATCACACTGTACTGTACATCATCCCACTGTACGTCATCACACTGTACATCATCACACTGTACTGTATGTCATCATACTGTACTCTACATCATCACACTGTACGTCATCACACTGTACTGTACATCATCACTGTACTGTACGTCATCACACTGTACTGTACGTCATCACACTGTACTGTATGTCATCAGAGTGTACTGTACGTCATCACACTGTACTGTATGTCATCACACTGTACTGTATGTCATCACACTGTACATCATCACACTGTATGTCATCACACTGTACTGTACATCATCACACTGTACTGTACATCATCACGCTGTATGTCATCACACTGTACTGTACATCATCACACTGTACTGTATGTCATCTCACTGTATGGCATCACACTGTACTGTACATCATCACACTGTACGTCATCACGCTGTGTCATCAGACTGTACGTCATCACACTGTACTGTACATCATCACGCTGTATGTCATCTCGCTGTACGTCATCACGCTGTACATCATCACACTGTACTGTACATCATCAGACTGTACATCATCACACTGTACTGTACATCATCCCACTGTACGTCATCACACTGTCCGTCATCATGCTGTACATCATCACACTGTACTGTACATCATCACACTGTACATCATCACACTGTACTGTACATCATCCCACTGTACGTCATCACACTGTACATCATCACACTGTACTGTATGTCATCATACTGTACTCTACATCATCACACTGTACGTCATCACACTGTACTGTACATCATCACTGTACTGTACGTCATCACACTGTACTGTACGTCATCACACTGTACTGTATGTCATCAGAGTGTACTGTACGTCATCACACTGTACTGTATGTCATCACACTGTACTGTATGTCATCACACTGTATGTCATCACACTGTACATCATCACACTGTACTGTACGTCATCACACTGTACATCATCACACTGTACTGTACATCATCACTGTACGTCAGCACACTGTACTGTACGTCATCACACTGCACTGTATGTCATCAGAGTGTACTGTACGTCATCACACTGTACTGTATGTCATCACACTGTACTGTATGTCATCACACTGTACATCATCACACTGTACTGTACATCATCACACTGTACTGTACATCATCAGACTGTACGTCATCACACTGTCCGTCATCATGCTGTACATCATCACACTGTACTGTACATCATCACACTGTACATCATCACACTGTACTGTACATCATCCCACTGTACGTCATCACACTGTACATCATCACACTGTACTGTATGTCATCATACTGTACTCTACATCATCACACTGTACGTCATCACACTGTACTGTACATCATCACTGTACTGTACGTCATCACACTGTACTGTACGTCATCACACTGTACTGTATGTCATCAGAGTGTACTGTACGTCATCACACTGTACTGTATGTCATCACACTGTACTGTATGTCATCACACTGTATGTCATCACACTGTACATCATCACACTGTACTGTACGTCATCACACTGTACATCATCACACTGTACTGTACATCATCACTGTACGTCAGCACACTGTACTGTACGTCATCACACTGCACTGTATGTCATCAGAGTGTACTGTACGTCATCACACTGTACTGTATGTCATCACACTGTACTGTATGTCATCACACTGTACATCATCACACTGTACTGTACATCATCACACTGTATTGTATGTCATCACACTGTACTGTATGTCATCACACTGTATGTCATCACACTGTACTGTACATCATCACACTGTACTGTATGTCATCATGTGATGATGTACAGTACAGTGTGATTACGTACAGCAACCCAATGGAAAAAAGGACCCCAGTCATATTGGGCAGCTGGTCTAATTGGGTATCCACAAGGTATACCATCATGGATCTATGCAAAGGTATGTATTTTTACCATACTTACTGTTATGATATATAAATATATAAGATATATAAATATTGTAAAAGGAAATGTACCTACACATATTAAGTATCAAGTTAATCAAAAGTAAAAAAAAAATAACAACAACAACATTTTGAAATGTAAAATAATAGACCTAAAATGCTGATAATAAATCCTATTCAGCCTATGGATTTACTTTGTCCTACATAATGCACGTCATAGCTATACGGCGCTCGCGAATCGTAACACACACTATGTGGTTATTTTAATAACGGAGCATTGCAAAAAAAAATTATGAAACCTATCGGCCGTTTGGCTCTGATTCGTTTCATATTCTCTGCTGTGGATGTATTTGCTTAACGGAGCGCCCGGATTGTGTTTCATTCAAGCATAAATTGAAGTCTTTATGCGTGGATTGTGGATGTGAATTACGAGGAATCTGAATCTGTGGATTGTTGAATTGTATCACTGTCACTCACACGTTATTGTGATATTGTAACTGGGATTAAAATGTCTGAGGAGATGCGCTGTTTGACGGATTTGATGACGTGGGCGTGACTTGAGAAAAGTGAATGAGCAATTGCAAGTCTTTGACGTTTTGATGAATGAATTTGAGAAAATGCATTTATCTGTTCAAGCACTGTTATCTGATGATGAACAAGAGGGTGATGAACATGACTGGTGTCACTGGTATAAACCAAAGGTTAATCAATTCATTGCATGTATGGATGATGTCCGAAACAGATTAAAACCTGATTAATAGTGAAACTGTTAATAGCCTCCAAGCCTCTCTGACACCGTTATTTCGGGGGTCGCGCCTTGAAAACTTTGGGAACTGTAACGTCTGGGCTTTCTCTCCCTATTCAGGATTGGAAGCTCTGCTGTCATCCTGGAATTCTCACTCTGTCTCTGTAATTATCTTGATTGTCGTCACCTGCTGTCTCTGTAATTATCCTGAGTAGTCAAGTCTGGTTCGAATTAACGAGAGTGAATCAGCCTTCGAGGAACAGGGATAGCCTGGTTTCAATCATCGCGTTAATTGAATTTGGATAATGGGACTTTTGATCGACTTAGTTGAACCAGGTACGGAGAATAGGGCCCTAGGTCAGCCTGGGCTCCCAGGTGAGGGTGGAAAGAGAGGGAGGGAATTCCCTTAGAGACCCACCGTTCGTCGTCATCAAAGCAAAGTACAAACAAATAATAATAACAATACAAATAAATAATAATACAAATATTTAAAAAAATAACTACAAAAAATTATAGAAAATAGAATAATTTAAAACACGGATTGTGATGCTCTAAATTGACACATGGACACTAGTGCACCTAATTTCAATATTCCCTGCAGGGTGTTCCACCATTCAGCAGCACAGAAGCTAAAGGCAGATCTACCAAGTTCAGTATAAACTCTAGGAACATTAAATGTAAGTCTGTCATTGGTTTGTGTACCATAGGGTCCAGAGGTCCATTCCAATAATGAAGTGATAGAAACAGATGCCAATCTTGTCTCTTGGCCAGAGAGGACCAGGGAGGACCAGAGAGGACCAAAGAGGACCAGGGAGGAACCAGAGAGGACCAGGGAGGAACAGGGAGGACCAGAGAGGACTAGAGAGGACCAGAGAGGACCAGAGAGGACCAGAGAGGACCAGAGAGGACCAGAGGACCAGAGAGGACCAGAGAGGACCAGAGAAGACCAGGGAGGACCAGAGAGGACCAGGGAGGACCAGAGAGGACCAGAGAGGACCAGAGAGGACCAGAGAGGACCAGAGAGGACCACCCAACCCTATTCTACAGGACACAATAAGTACTATAACTATCACCGGTAGTTAGATAGTTCCGATAAATCTGATGGCTGAATGATATACAGAGTCTAAAGGCTTAACTCATTCCCCACCAATACTCGCTATTGCCCGCCATCGTTTGAGCGCCAATAAAGAGTATACTCACTGTTGCACAGCTACATACGTTGGAATTGCAATGCTGAATATCACTAGGTGGCAGTATCACCTACCTTTTGAACTCAGATAGAAAGGCAACAGGATAGTCAATGAATGCACCGGACTATCGAGGCTCGCTCTGTGGGGGGGAGCTCTTCCAAAGCAATCGCTAGCAGATCTGATCGCCTCAAAACCTATAGTGTCCCGTACAGGGTGCGATCCAGGAGGGGAGCCCGGGGAGCTATAGCTCCCCTAGATCAGACATCAGCTCCCCTGCAAACTTGATTTGCGATTTTTTGGGGGGTCTCTAAATTACTGAAAATAAATGCTACTTTTGCCATGCATTTCTCATTTTTCTGTAATTTTCTGTATCATCATCGTGTATAATAATAAACGTATGCTATTTTGGATGTATGATTAATGATTTGCGCACTAATTCACACGTAATATGGCAACATGCATGCTATTCTTGCAATTACCATTCGGTGCGCGGCGGCGCTACAGCCTGCACGGCACTGTCGGCACACATCAAACTTGACCCGTATGTAACCTGTGCTGTGGCTGTTACTTGTTGACACAGACAGTGATCGTTTTGACAGCCAGTAAAATGTCTAAACGAAAACAAGTAAGCCTAACCAATTTTGGTTTCACGAAGACAGTGAAGCTGACAGAGCAGCAGGAGGCGGGAATCGGATCATCTACAGGCGCAATTACACCTGCGGCTGGTGCTGCTCCGGTGGCCGTGGGGACTATTATTAATATTACAACGATCGGTGACAGTGCCGGCGCCGAAGAAGCTGGAGATGGGGGTAATTTGGGTAACAGCTCAACAGAAGATGAAGATGCTGTGGAAGCCCCGTCCAGACGGCCGGACGGTAAGTGAGTTGTCCTGAGCACTCCCCCCCCGCGGGCTCACCCAAAAATCTTGCTATGGATCGCACACTGGTCCCGTAGACACGTGTAATTATATATAAACGAGTAATCGCGATCGCCGATGGGATCATTGGAATTATTCTTTTTGGATTACCTTCTGGCTAAGGTAAGGACACCCTATGTCTATTTTACCGAACGTGAAACATGTTTATGTAACGATCACAGTGGCTTACTTTACCGGTCATAAACAAGGCTTTTTATAACGATCGGATTTTTAGGGTAAGACTACCCCCCCACCCCCTTGATGATTTTGTGAAGGTACATATGTACATGTTATATACCTTTGATTTGGGAGTATTTGGGGGTTCAGGGAATCAACCAGAACGATTCAGGCTTATTGCACATACCGCGTTTTATCTTGCGATTTATGAAAAAAGACTGGATTATCTTGGAAATGCGCAATGTTTAGCGTGTAATAAACTACAAACTACAGTGTGTAGAAAAAGAAAAAAAATTCCATGTTGGACTACAAGTAGTGTCTGTCAAATGAGCCACACCATTGTCTCCACAGCTATAATACAGAACACACACAGCTCTGCAAACATTGGGAAACACTGCAGCCTTCTAGAGACAGAGATGGGGATTAAGCGTGGCGCTGAAAGTGTTAAGAGTGGAAGCTGCAGCATGTCTATAAATCACATCTCTGTAATCAAAAACAGACAGGAAAACTGTTTCAACTCTTTTTCTGCTAATCATTGCAAATGATCTAATTTATACCAATAACGTTCAGGTTTGTGGGAGATAATCCCGAAAAATAAGAGAAATAAAAAAGTCAATCCGGGTCTCCTCTCCTCATAGGACTACAAACAAAATGGCGACGGCATTTATTCGCGTCAATAGACCTGTTTTCTGTATACAAACATACCGTGTTCAAGCCAATCAGCAATAACAACTGAGTCACGTGACTAAGTTGCCTTGGACCTGCGCGAGGTGCTGCGCTAAAATTATACGATGGGGCTCTATGGAGAAACCATGGCACTCCCCTGACTAAAAGTAGTTTCAAACGAAAACGTCTCGATGTAATTTTGCCAAATCAGCATGGCTGTGTGAGTCTTTCACCTTTTATATATCTAGCTTTGGCATGGATTGATTATTTAGATCGCTAGCATGGCTAACAAATGCAAATAATATTGTAGTCTGCCCCGTTGTTCTGACCAGGATTATATTCCTTTCTGCTGCTGTGATGCGCGCGCACACTGAGTCTGACGTATACAGAAAACAGGTCTATATTAGCTTTTTTCCGACTAGATTTCTATAACTAATATTTCACTAATAACACGAACCATTGGTAAACAAACGTAGTGCTGAAAATATACACTTTGACAGCTGTTTTGACAGGGTTTTACTCTTAGCTACATTTGGGAAAAAAATACGCAACATTAATTCATACAGTCTGTAGAGATGGATTTATGGCGTGATGTCATTTGCGGTCCAGCACCGGACTGCTCGGGCTTAAGAGGTTAATGAACTATAGATTTACATGGAATTCGTTAATCTATTCTTAGTGTATTTCACTATATCGCACGATTGGGTTATTAAAATGCAGCAGGTGAGGCAGGCGACTTAGTGAAGATACTGGGAGCGAGTGTGTGTGTGTTTATGTGTGTAATGCTGATTCCTCATTGAGTCATGACTATAAATGAAAAAAGCGTACTTGTTGTATTTATTATCATTATAATTATTTAATTCCGATGATGTCTGTAGAACACAATCACCAACTATTTATCCCGAATGAAGCATTTTATCAGTTGAATTAATTCCATGGATAAGTCTGATGTCTGACTGAGGAGTATGAACTCCACGCTGCGCTTGTCATGCACCTCCAAGCCTCCAGGTTTTCCGTCTAATTTAACCCTTGGTTTTCTCTCACTCTATTCCGGCCAAGCTCTCTCTCTCTCGCTCTCTCTCTCTCTCTCTCTCTCTCTCTCTCTCTCTCTCTCTCTCTCTCTATCTCTCTCTCTCTCTCTCTCTCTCTCTCTCTCTCTCTCTCTCTCTCTCTCTCTCTCTCTCTTTTGCATTGTAAAAGTAAGACTCTTGCAATCAACTTCCTGTAATTTCGCCATCTGTAAAGGTGGTAATACTCGAAGCAGTTTAACAAGACCATTAAAGCAATCTCATTATGCGAAGCCGACTGCAATAGCCTTTATAATACCGCCAAGTTAAATCTACTGTGTCAGACTCGGAGGAGCATACGATGATTCTCTACTAAAAGACCCATACGCCCCCCATTTCTCCTACAAATGTGATGGTGCTTATAATATGTAATTCGATTGAGCTAAACATTGAGTATTAAAATATATATTAAGTGCAATCAGAAAGGCTTTCCCCCCTCTGCCTGTAATGGTGCTATTACAGGAGAATAGGCGTCGGCTGAGAGAGGCTCATTATATGCTGCTCAACATAGAAGATTAGGATGCTGATGGGAGGATTACGAGAATGGAATCTAGCTATTTTCAATTGTTGGCTGCTGTGATGATGGTTATGTGCCCTATGGCCACGGTGCTGATGTTGTGATGGTGTGTGAGGAGGCAGGTTGTTTAGAGCCCTGACCTACTGCT
Source organism: Notolepis coatsorum (assembly GCF_963971535.1). NCBI lineage: Eukaryota > Metazoa > Chordata > Actinopteri > Aulopiformes > Paralepididae > Notolepis > Notolepis coatsorum. The sequence goes on from NC_140170.1 coordinate 152,225,976, forward strand.
GCCCTACAGTGACATGGCTATCTGCAATAACAATAAGGGCTTCTGGGCCAGATACACAAATATAACCCCTGCTGACTTCTTTTAAATATAATTGACCAACTCGCTCATTATAATGATACCAAACAAGAGAGGGAATTAAAGGGGAACAACGGCCATTCAAATAAATAAAGTACATTATTTAGGAGGTTCTACCACATGTTAGAGAAAAGCCTGCATTGTACTTACGCCTGTGCGTTCACGAGAACACTCTTGAAAGCCTTCTGGGGGAGAATCTTGCCAGGCAGCTCAACGAGGAAATGAATGGACTGTTCACTAGTTTTACCATATTTAAATGACTGCGCTGAAGTCTTGGGAAACACTTATAATTCTACACTACAAACACTTTTTATACTCCAAAAAAGAGCCATAAGGATAGGTCACATTGCAGGTTATTGTGATCACACAAACATATTATTTTTAAAGTCTAAAACATTAAAGTTAACTGATCTTGTGGAATTTAAAACAGCACAATTAATGTATGAAGCAAAAGGTAATGTACTTCCAGGAAATATTCAAGAACTGTTCTTTGAAAGAGAGGGGGGTTATAATCTGAGGGGATAACTCAACTTAAAAGTTCTTAGTGTACGTACTACCAGGAGAAGACATTTCCATATGTGGAGTGAAACTGTGGAACAGTCTGAATGTTGTGTTAAAGCAATGTCCAAACATGAGACAATTCAAACAGAATTATAAAGAAATAATTTTCACGAGGTACAGGGATGAGGAAGGGATTTGACATTCATGGGTGTTTACATTTTTATTTAATTTCTTTCATGTTTTACATATATTTTTTTAATGTTTTGCATATATATTTGTTTTGTAAGGTTTTAAATTAGTACATTGATTTTGAGTAGTGGGAAAGGGGTAGTACTTCTTCCTACTCCTTTTCGAACATGTACATTTAAAAAAAAATCCATTTCATTGCAGAGATCAATGATTTGTTTTTGTTTTATATTGTTTGTATTTACATAAATACGAAATAAAGATTTCAAATAAAATCAATGGAGCACAGGATAACAGCGGAATTAAAACTTAAAATACTGAATCAATAACAGGCTGAGTAGCATTTTCTGGAAGAGGAAACGCTTGGTTTAACTTACATTTGTGAGTATGGTCGTTTTCCTGTAGCCATTGATTTTGTGAGCTTACTCTGCGGTGCAGGCAGAGGACTGTGTGGTTGGAGTACTCCAAGCTACAAGCTGTGTTCTAGTACATTTTGCAGATTCACTTTTTTGTTTACAAGTTTGATTTGGAGGCCGTGCTCACTAGTGCTGTACAGGGTTGAGTGAGAGTAGCACTGGTGATACTGGTCACAATGTATTGTCAGGAAATGCACATATTCAGAAATGTCAGACATAAGACCTGTCCTAGTTGAGACTCTTTTCACCATACAGAAAATGGTGCTCTGCCTATTATTGAATATGTATTTCATGTTTTAATTTCCCTGTAATTTTGCGGTCCATTCATGTCCTATTTGAGCTGCCTGGCAAGATTAATTTGATGACACTTTCCCTAAAAGGGTTTGAAGCGTGTTCTTGATGAGTGACATGTTGTAATACCCCTTAACTCATTCTGCGTCATCGCTTAATCCACGAGATGGCGCTAGTACGCCACCGCTGTAAGTCAATGGGGGGACTGCAAGATTTGCGAGTCCTTAAAATATATTTTAAATTATAGGTATGGGTCTAATACACCTGTCGAATATCAGTACAAAACGTATTGTTTTTTCATCGGTACATTTCCGTTTTATAGCCTTTTGAATATGAGTATAACTTTGGGTGCTTCTGAGTAATTCCAGAGAAAGACGCAATAATAGCGTTTTAGTGGAATACACTAAACACGTTGTAATTTTCCGCCTGATTATCGAATCTTCCTGAAATCAACGCTAGATCATCATTATTATCCTTCCTCATGCAAGCATGCAATGTGGTTTAGGTATAGTGTTCTTACCTTGTATCTGATGTAATGCAAAATAAATAATCCAATTATCTGATCGCCATTTGAAGTACTGGGCGCGGAGGTCCGTGCCACGTTCAACAGCATTGCATATTATGGGGGGGGGGGGGGCAGCCTCGCAGATGTATCGTTGAAACAGGTTACCTCGCCTGAGTATTTAAACCACGCCCGCACGGCTTGGATCGTCCCAGAAAATAAACTACACCATTCCCAATGGGGTGCAATACCAGCTGGAAGGCGTAGGCGGTGGTATTTGCCCTTTTGCGAGCTCAGACCCATTCCCAACGATAACATCATGCTGGATGGATGAAAATGAATGGATACCGCTAATAAAAGAAATAACGATTAAAACCCGACTATACTCGTGATTGGTGCTCAAGCGATGGCGAGTTAACCCAACTATCATCGTGACTGGCGCTGAATGAGTTAAACAAATACATTTAAAAATTATCGCTGTTGTTTCCCTTTATCTTAACACTTTGAGTGCCGGCCTCCGTGTCCTATTTACCCCGTTGAATGCCGCCACCCACTTCAATGATAGAGCTCTCATATTTGCGAACGCATAAACTATATCTTAAATTATGTGTCTAATATGGCCGTCGCTTATCAATTACTTGTTTGCAGTCAACATTGTCGAAACGGATTGTTTTTAATCGGTTTATTTCTGTTTTATACCATTTTGAAAAACGCTAGTTTCTTGAAACTTCCAGAAGATTTTAGAAGATTCTGTGATAAACGCCCTTTACTGGAATACACAAAACACGTTGTAATTTTTTGGCCTATTTATTAATCGTTTTCAAATAAACGCTAGATTATCGATAGTATATGTTGAAAAATCGATTATCTTATTTCTTGATCAGCTACACACACTCACAGCCACACACACACATATGGGACACGTTAATATATAGGTGAAAAGAGCTCTGATTATCCCAATACTGGTCAAATAGATTCCTTACCTCAGATCAGATGTTCTCCAAAAAGATTATTCCAATTCCTGATCGCCATTCCAAATATCGATCGCGTTTATTGATCCAACACTGGGTACTGGAAATATATATTCCACGCTGTTCTGATGGTCCACAATGAGTCCGATCGGCTCGGGTTACTTGCCTGAGAAGTAAAATCTGGATTCCGTTTTTTTCATTTCTCATCCATTTTCATTGAGTCCATTCCAATTACCATTACCATCCGGGAGACGATAGGGGGCGGTATTTTCCCAATTCGAGTTCAGACAGATCCCCACTGGTAACGTGAGGCTAGATTGATGAAAAATGAATGGAAATCGATAATAAAAAAAATAACGATTAAAAACGGCATATCTCGTCGGCTGGCACTCAACGGTTGGCATGAAATAACGAATTAGTCCGCTGACTCCGCTGACTCCGGTGCCCTCAACATCCTGATCCTACTCGATCTCAGTGCAGCCTTTGACACAGTGTGTCACTCCATCCTCCTCCAAAGGCTGCACCAACTGGGTGTTGAGGGCACAGCACTTGGCTGGTTCTCCTCCTACCTCACCGACAGACACCAATTCATCTCCCTCTCCGGCCACACCTCCTCCCCCTCCCCAGTCACACAGGGGGTCCCCCAAGGCTCAGTCCTTGGCCCCCTGCTCTTCATCTGCTACATTCTCCCCCTTGGTCACATCATCCGTAAATACCACCTCAACTTCCACTACTACGCTGATGACACCCAAATCTACATCAGTACACAATCCCCCCACAGCCCACCCCTCAGTCACATCGAATCCTGCATTACCGAACGCCAAACTTGGATGACTCACAACTTCCTCAAATTGAACAGTGACAAGACTGAACTTCTCATTATTGGCACCAAAACCACCCTCACCAGATCCGGACCCATCACACTCACCATCAACGACTCCACCATCACCCCCTCCCCCCTAGTCCGAAACCTTGGTGTCCTCCTTGACCCCACCCTCTCATTTGACCCCCACGTCCGCTCCATCGTAAAAATGGAGTTGTCGGAACACAGTGTGAGAAGAGCATTTATGCAGGTGAACACCAGGATGGCTGCTGGCCCAGATGGCATAACAGGACGCATACTCAAGACCTGTGCCAACCAGCTGGCCCCTGTGTTCACCGCCATATTTAATCAATCACTGGCGGAGTCAGTGGTCCCTGCCTGCTTCAAGATGTCTACTATCATCCCTGTGCCGAAGAAACCCTCCCCAACATGTCCAAATGACTACAGACCGGTGGCACTCACCTCTGTGGTCATGAAATGTTTCGAGAGGCTGGTCAAGGACCACATTTGTGCCTCCCTCCCCAGTGATATGGACCCTATGCAATTTGCATACAGGACAAACAGGTCCACCGACGACGCGGTCTCCCAGGTACTGCACAGCACCCTCTCGCACCTTGACCGTCAGAAGGGGGGCTATGTGAGACTGTTGTTCATTGACTACAGCTCAGCGTTCAACACCATAGTCCCCACCAGACTGGTGGACAAGCTGATCGAGCTAGGTCTGAGCTCCGCCCTGAGCGCCTGGGTACTGGACTTTCTGAGCGAAAGACCCCAGGCGGTCAGGGTGGGGGGTCAGACCTCCAACACCATCACCCTGAGCATCGGGTCCCCCCAGGGCTGTGTTCTGAGCCCCCTGCTGTACTCACTCTACACACACGACTGTGTGGCCAAGTTCAGCTCCAACTCCATAGTGAAGTTCGCAGATGACACGGTGGTGGTGGGGCTGATCTCGGATAACGACGAGAAGGCCTACCGGGAGGAGGTTGAGGTACTGGAACGCTGGTGCCAGGACAACAGCCTGCTCCTGAACATTGGTAAAACCAAGGAGCTGATCGTGGATTATAGGAGAGGACAGCAGGAGACGCACACACCACTGATGATTAACGGGGCTACCGTGGACAGGGTGAGCAGCTTCAAGTACCTGGGGGTCCACATCTCAGAGGACCTGACATGGTCAACACACATAGACACAGTAGTAAAGAAGGCGAAACAGCGTCTCTACCACCTGAGACAGTTAAGGAAGTTCAGAGTATCGGGAAAGCAGGGGAGGAAACTAACTTTTTGGCTTACCAGCCAACTGGCGAGTATCTGATTTTTTTTACCAGCCAAACAGATTTTTTACCAGACAAAAAAATTCGCTAATTGTGATAATTACTTCTTTGTATGTCAAGCCGCGTCAATGTTGTGTATGCATCTGGGTAGGCACACTGTGCCTTTAAGACAGCACGGTGGTCTTACGACAGTGCTGTGAAGTACCGTCAAGTGTTGTGGTAACGTCAGTTGGGTTGGTGTGCTGTTGTGCACAGTGCACTGGTTGAGCTAGCCCCTTTCGTGACTGCGATGTGCAAGCCAGGGGCTTTTGAGCATGAAATAAAATGTCTAACCTTACGTCGTAGTCCGGTGCTTTTTTGGAAACATTATAGTCATAACAGATACACCTAGCTGGCTGCTTTGAGCACACGGGGCTAACGTTAGCTAGCAAGCAGCTATAGCTAAAACGCTAACTAGAAGCTAACCACTGTATACAGTTCCAGTAGACTAACATTACACCTCTGTGATTTAAATGTGTCCTTAGTAACTTATACTCGAGGGTTGTACTAGGGTTGGATGCAGTTCCCCGTTGGTCAGTCTGTCTGTTTTCCATCTTCTGCTATGTTTAACGTTATCTGTTTGCGAGTGCTCCTGATGGCTAGCCTAGGAACCGCGGGACTTTTATTATTATATGTCCGCTGGGTTGCCAGTACTGCGCAAAACGTTTATTAAACATTATATGTCCGCGGGTGGTCTTGTGCAGTGCTCTTGTGGCACTGTCAACTAAAGCGAACACTCAGAAGACGCGCACCGTTTGCCAGTGCAGTGATTGCAGAATGTTTTTTATTTTTTTGTATACTCGCCACGCAGGGGAGGAAACTAACTTTTTGGCTTACCAGCCACCTGGCGGGTATCTGATTTTTTTTACCAAGCCAAACGTAAAAATACTAGCATTTGGCCAGTAAAGTGGCCTAATTTCCTCCCTGCGGGAAAGATACTCCAGTCCTTCTACTCAGGAGCTGTAGAGAGCATCCTGACCGGAAACATCACTGCCTGGTATGGAAACAGCACGGCACAGGACAAGAAGGCCCTACAGAGAGTGGTGCGCTCAAGCCGAGCGTACCACGGGTATTGCACTACCCCCCCTGCAGGTTCTATACAACAAGAGGTGCAAATCCAGAGCCTGCAGGATAATGAAAGACCCTCACCACCCCAATAACAGCCTGTTTCAGCTGCTGAGGTCAGGCAGACGCCTGCGAACCCCAGCTACTAGGACAGAGCGGCTTAGGCTCAGCTTCTTCCCCCAGGCCATCAGAGCCATGAACAATGAACATTGAGTGCTCAGAACATTGAACTGTCCACACACAAGCACACATGAACACACACACGACACGCACACTGTGCACGCTCACACACCGAGCAGCCACTTAACACTTTAACATGAGCGGGCACACACTCATGTCGCACACACGCACACTTATGGCCAAAGGAAAGGACACTTTAAATTAGAATAACAGGAACAGTGATTGCACTACCAAGCTAACTAGCATGTCCCACATGCTCTGTAAATAACTATGTACAGATACCGAGATGTCACTCCATGTTACCTGTTACCTGTTACTGCACAATGTTGTTTTCTTCTTTTGATTCTATTATATGTACCACTGTATTGCACATCGTTGCGGGCAAGACCACCCGCATTTCATTGTATACCTGTATGCCGTGACAATTAAAACTCTTGACTTGACTTGACTTCAAAGCTCGCCTCAAAACCCACCTGTTCTCCCTTGCCTTCAACCCCCGCCACCCATAACCCCCCCCCCCCCCCCCCCCCCCCCCCCCCCCCTCCAACCTGATTGATGTCTGTCTCCAGTCTTTTTGTGCTATCATGCTGTCTTCCCTGTTCCCCCCTTGGTCTCATGTTCCTTTTGTTCTTGTTTCTTTGTTGTTTCTTTGTTTTTGTTTCTTTGCTTTTGTTTCTTTGTTTTTACTTTTGCTCCCGACTATTGTCACCGACTTCGGGTTATTGAGAAGCTCTATATAAATTAAATGAATTATTATTATTATTATGCCGTGGCTGGCACTCAAAGTGTTAAAAGACCTTTAATTACGCCATTAAATCTTAAAAACTTTTTTACCACTCACATTTTATTATTTATTATTTATTATTCTGCTCTCTGATACAACCTTAACACATTAACTGCCACGCTTATATCCATCAATGTATGATCACTGCCACCAGTCTAAGCCTATGGAGATGTTTACCTTCTTTGCAGGGCTATAACTTTTTTAATTGTATTGCTAAATTGACATTACTATGGCCCATTCAACATCGATTATCTATCGTTCAGGATGTAGGAACGTTTGACTTTTTCATTCATAGATTCATACGAAAATACCGTCTAGAATATAAATATGTTTTAATCGTTTTCTGCAGTAATTCCTAGAACGCTAGTTATAGGCATAAACACATATATAGATTATCAACTGCCGTTTGTTGGCGATACACGCTATATTAAAAATTTCAACTGTACATGATCCTAAACGTTATGACTTATCATGCGTGGATGAACGGGGGGAGGGGGTCGTTTATAATTCCGTGATCGTCAGTAAATGCTTTATGTAGTATGGGTGATATATTGATCAGAGCAGTTTGCATGAATAATAATAAACAAACGCGCTGAAAATGACGTCAGCGTCCTCTTACCGTTCGCCGATGAGACTGGAGGAAAAAGATCCCACTTATTTGACGGCGATCTCCTAGATCCATTTCCGGTTTGTATAATCATAATAAACGCCCAAATCATATCGATTATTGAGTTATGGCAGCGATCCATATACACAGACGTGTGTCTAGAGTCCCGCAACAATATGTGAGTGCCAGACGCATTTCCCCGGTGCACCGAGATCGACTCGATCCATTTCCGGTTGTAACTCGTCGATCTTCCACCAGGCGGCAGTATTGAAGCGTTGCAGAGTTGTGCAGGCTCCCACTGTATCAGACCAGGCTCCGTGAGGGCATTCTGAATACCATGGCGAAAAAATTTAATATGATCTCAATAACGTCGTACGCCGTGGAATGGCAGAATTAGCATGAACTTGAATCACGTTGTACGACGTTTTTGGTGCAGGATGTGTTAAAGCAAGATAAACTATGAAAAATGTTGTGGGTGGGACATCGTACTAATTTCTGTGTACCCACGAACACAATAGCGAGAGAGTCTTGTGATGTAACACTGAGACTTGGCTTCAAGACAACATACCGTAGACCGTGTCAGACCAACAGTGAGATATACTGCCGGCATTCCTGACCAACCAGAACAGACCTGGCATTCCTGACAGAACCACACCTCATCTTGTTGTTCCTGGGGGAGTCTGGGAACCTCCACCCCCGCCCTGCTGACCCCCTTCTCCCCCATCCCCCTCTCTGTCTCTACCTCCTCTCTGTCTCCACCTCACCGCCTCCCGCGAACTCTCCGCCCTTGTCCTGCATTTCCTGTAAACAGGCGGTGGGAAGCTCCTAAGGCTGGACACTTCCTCCCTGGGGATGACCTGGCAATGACCTCAGAGCGCCTGGCACCGCGCCCGTCCGGCCCCGCGCCCGTCCGGCCCCGCGCCCAACACCTCACCACACAGGCCCCGGCACACAGCCACCACCCGGTACAACACATGCTCTTAAGATGGCTCCTTTACCCCGCGACGCCGATGTGACCATACGACGAGAAACGGTTATGATTTATGGTGTGAATGAATGAATGAATGAAAACTTTATTTAACAGATTGCAGAATGGGTACGATACAGTACGGCTCAATACATACAATTGTTAAGGGGATGCAGACCTGAGAAAGACGTTTGTCTTGTTTCCATCAGGGTCCCCCATTTTCAATTCATATAGACATATATGACATACATGACATACAGATAGTCAGTACTGCTACATCTATACATTTATGACATACCAGATTTGCAAATACAGTACTGTTTGTGATACAGAAGGAGTCAAGAAAAGGGAGTATATACATTTGACGTAGAAACTGTACATTGGAGGAGGTTGGGTGGGGGGGGTTGGGTACATTGGGATATTGACAACCATACTGGGTAATTTACATTGGAGGTGGTTGGGGGGGGGGGGGCCGGGGGGCACACTGTATAAACAAGTAACACTGTACATTGAGGGGGGGGGGGGGAGACACTGTACAAACAAACACAATTGTACATTGAACTATTGACAAAACCATACTAGGTAAATGACTGTACATTGGAGGGGGTTGGGTTAGGATATTTACAGGGGCCAGTGTTGAATTGCAGTCTCCCGTAGGTGTCCCTTGAGAGAGGTTTTGAAAGTGGGTAGTGATCCACATTCCTTTACAGCTTTGGGTAGGGCGTTCCACATTGATGTGGCATAATTGCGAAACGTGTTTAGTCCCTTATTTGAGCCGAATCTGGGTTTAACATGATTTGTGGAGCTCCCTCTGGTGTTGTGATCGTGGTATTCACTGACCTTTGGGAAGTATTTTGACATGTACATGGGTACCTTGGTCGTGTAGTGTATCTTGTGTAGACCAGGCCCATTGCAAGTTGTTGTACTCTGTCGTCTACTCTAAGCCATCCTAGGTTGTCAAAGTGGGCAGGGGTGAGGTGGGTTCTAGGAGTAAGGTCAAGCAGTAGTCTGACCAGTTTGTTTTGAGATGTTTGTAATTTTGTTTTTAGCGCCTTTGAGGTGCTTTGGTACCATGAGGTGCAAGCATAGTCGTAGTACCCCTGAATGAGTGCTCCTGCCAGAGTCTTCAGGGTGTTCTTGTTTACCAGAGAGGAGATCCGGTACAAGAATCGAGTTCGTTGGTTGACTTTTTTTATTACATTGGATGCCATTTTGTCACAGGAGAGATTAGCCTCTCTCTCCTGTGGCGTTGTGTCATCAAGCGAAAGAACTTCAACTGTTTGGAGGGGAAACTGTGCTGGAGAAGATTCATCGAGACATGAACAGCGCAGCAGACATTAGCACCGCTTCATTGAACCTTCTGTTGTGAGGTTTGTAAGAAGGGATAGTAGTACAGGTGCATTAGTGTTTCTCTGCTGATAAGCGTTTATCAACTCTCGTTTGGCAAGGAGAATACTGCTGAGGCCTCTCTTAAAGCCTTCATCATTGATGAAACAGCACTCTGATTTACATCAGACACGTGTCACACCCACACACACACACACACACACACACACACACACACACACACACACACACACACACACACACACACACACACACACACACACACACACACACACACACACACACACACACACACACACACACACACACACACACACACACACACACACACACACACACACATTAGCAATACCTGGGCTAGGCCTGGATGAAAGATGGGTAAAGTGCCATGTCTTTACCCATGGTAGTCTCGCTATATGCCTGCTAATGAATGTCTCTTTGCTGAGTCTAAAATGCAGAGTGGAGTAGAGTAGAGTTTGAACGGTACATTAATCACAGCAGGAGAACATGGCATTGGCACCTTTCTAAGTTCTCTGGAGCTCTCGGTCTGCTTGTGTAGTCTTCAGTTTCTGTACTTAAACAAGTGTAGGTTTCATGTTAAAACCTGCACTAGAACCAAAGCAAACTAGCCCAAATGAAAACACTCGCTGCCAGTGTATACAAGGGAAACACTGTTGTCCTTTTGTTCTCCAGACTCTCTATAGGTCTGCCAGAGAAGAGTGTCGACTGCTGAATGTGTTCTTAATAAATCACTGCCATCATCAGCCTGGCGGACTGGGACAGTAGCAATGTCAACTCCTCAGCTTAGCTCCAACACTCTGCACACGCGCTGGCATGTGCAATTAGATAAACAGACACAATTAGGCACGCAGACACAGACAGTTTCACGCACACGCACACACACACACACACACACACACACACACACACACACACACACACACACACACACACACACACACACACACACACACACACACACACACACACACACACACACAAACACAAACACAAACACACACCAACACAAACACCAACACAGAACAAGCATGAGTGGCCCTGGCAACCAAGGCGTCTCCGGGGGAATGCGGAGGAGCGGTGACAGGACAGATAGCAGATCACAGATCACTGGAAGCCGTGTGAGGTTTGAGACCTCCACCGCACAATGAGCCCGATCGATAACGTCACTGGGAGAAAAAGAGCTTGCTCTGAGGGACCATTGTCTAGGTGGGAAATGGAAGAGTTTCAAATGCGGGGATGTGTATTAGTTTGAAGTACGCTTGAGATAAACAACGAGGAGGGGGTTGCGATGGATCACGGCATCCGTCTACTGATACTGACACAAAGGGCCTGGAGCAGAGCTGCCCTTAAGATGTGTTTTGTGTTTTAAATTAAATATATAATAATATGCTGTGTGTATACCAAGATCCAACACATACCAAGATCCAACACATACCAAGATCCAACACATTTATACCAAGATCCAACACATTTATACCAAGATCCAACACATATATACCAAGATCCAACACATACCAAGATCCAACACATACCAAGATCCAACACATTTATACCACGATCCAACACATACCAAGATCCAACACATTTATACCAAGATCCAACACATTTATACCAAGTTCCAACACATATATACCAAGATCCAACACATACCAAGTTCCAACACATATATACCAAGATCCAACACATACCAAGATCCAACACATTTATACCAAGATCCAACATTTATACCAAGATCCAACACATGTATACCAAGATCCAACACATTTATACCAAGATCCAACACATATATACCAAGATCCAACACGTATACACCTAAATCCAACACATTTATACCAAGATCCAACACATACCAAGATCCAACACATTTAACCAAGATCCAACACATTTATACCAAGATCCAACACATACCAAGATCCAACACATTTATACCAAGATCCAACACATTTATACCAAGATCCAACACATACCAAGATCCAACACGTATACACCTAAATCCAACACATTTATACCAAGATCCAACACATACCAAGATCCAACACATTTAACCAAGATCCAACACATTTATACCAAGATCCAACACATACCAAGATCCAACACATTTATACCAAGATCCAACACATTTATACCAAGATCCAACACATACCAAGATCCAACACATATATACCAAGATCCAACACATATACACCAAGATCCAACATTACCAAGATCCAACACATTTATACCAACATCCAACACATTTATACCTAGATCCAACTAGGGCTGTCGCGGTATGACATTTTCTCACCGCGGTTGTGTGTGTGGCTAATCACCGCGGGATGCGGTGGTACCGCACTTCTATTAAAACTTTTTTTTTTATTTTTTATTTTTTTATACCTGTAATATATATTTTTTTATTATTAAGACATGCAAGTTTACCCGCGATCATGATTAGAAAAAGATTCTAATGTCGTAGGAGTCCCGAAACTATTTGAAACATGTTTGATAATCTATCCATTTGTCCCTCAACGTTCTGAAATGTGATACAAGTAGTAGGGTGTTGCCTGCTCCATTAAGAGCGATCCGTTGTGGGATATGCCCTTCTCCTTAAAACTAACGTTATTTGAGCGAACATTTAACGTTAATATAACACTGTTTTAACGTTAGTGAATGTGAATGCACATACATAGCTAGTTAATTATCACAACTTGTGTCATCATTGTTCATCATTGGGGGAAACTAAGTGCTGCCTCTCTCCGCCGTCCCCGCTACACTCGGGACTACACTAACGTTATAGCTAGCCTATAGCTAACGTCATAGATAGCTAATGTTAGCCTATAGCTAACGTCATAGATAGCTAACGCTAACTTACGTTTGCAAACAAAGCTAACGTTATCCAGTTGACATTACAGATCATAATAGCTATAATAACGTTAACGAAGTGAGCGTAGGGGTTAGTCAGAGTGTAGCGGGGTCGGTAGAGAGGCAGCACTTAATTCGCGTATAACGTTAGTCAAATAACATTGAGCAAGTTACATGACCGGCACTTCGGCCCGGGAGTGTTAGAACGCTCCCCTGTCAGGGCTCCAGACTAACTTTTTACATTGGTTGCACAAGTGCACCTAACTTTTTCATTTAGGTGCACCAGCACATAATTTAGGTGCACCCAAAATGTTCCACTGCGCCTTTTGCCGCTGCAATAACACATTTTAAGCGTTACCTTTACCATTACCTTTTTTGTCAGTTTCCATACACATTAGTAATTTCTTAAGATGTTATGTAAATTATTGTAAAAAAATAACATTGTATTACAGTTAGCTTGCAAAGTCCAATCCTTCACCTTTTTATGTCTATTTTAACACATTCAGCTCAGCTCCAGTTAGAGCTGTCCCAAGCCTGTTTTTGGGATTCGAACATTCGCCAGGGTTTTTCGAATGAGTGTTCGAACCATCGTTTTTAATCATGCAAACAATTGGCTCCTAAATAGGGAGGTGTAGTCTGACGTTACTTTGGACCGCCTGCGAGATCCACCCGTATAGGGATTTATCTTTGGGAAAATGGATTATCGGCTATTGTAACAATTCAACCTCATGAACATTTGGAAAGCTTTCCATTTTTGCACAAAATGAGTTCCCTTCTATCACTAACATTATTTGTTAAAGCATTTTTGGTTGGTAGGGGAGCTCCAGTAGCTCACCGCATATCTCTGCGCTATTTCTGCGTCGGGGAAAACCGTGCTGCGTCACGGATCTGGTGGACTCGAGTTCGATTCCCGGACCCACCGTCATTTACCAGAATGTCTTCCCCTGATCTATATCCCGTTTCACCCTGTATCTGTCGGTCATGCTTGACCAGAAAAGCGATAAACGCAAAAAAATAAAGTAAAAAAAAAAAAAAAAAAAACTTTTGGTTGAAATAAAATTCAGCAATTTTTTTTTTTTTTACAATTAATTGCGAATATTTTCATGTTGAGCTATAGATTGTGGATGAATACGCACAGAAAGGTACACCATGCAAATGTTGATGCTTTATTTGTTTTAAACTAGACTAGAAATGGGCAATGGGCAAATACATTGTGTTTTCAAGATGGTGGACCGGCCGGAAACAGCAATCATGTAACCACTACACCTCCCTATACTAATAGTCTTTCGGGTATTTTATTTTGAAAAATGGCCACTTCCGCCCGCGCCTCAACCCAGCGTACTGTCGAGTCTTGACTAGCAAAGTTTAGGCACATAGCGCACATTTCTGCGGTTGAGTAGTAGTAACTACTTACTGGTCACGGGAGGCTTGAATAACGTTTGAATGATAATCCATTTTGTGAATACATTTGTTGAAACAGCTTTGTTGGCCGACGGCTCCTGCTATCTTAACGTTAACTAAAGCTAAAGGGCTGCGCCCAGGGATGCGTTCTTCATGGGACGGGGTTGCACTCCGTTCACCCAAAGATTTGAGCAGAAGCGCGTGCACGCACATGCACGGATGTGCACGGCACGCGCGTGCACACAGGTATGCGCTGCACTCGCCAACTCGCTATAAGTACCCACCTGGGCTACGTTGCATATATATAGCTCCGGTCGTCAGGTGTGTTAAATACGTTCTCAGATACATTCACACCTAACTTGTGAATGAAATGTGTTACATTCCATTCGTAGAGGCAATTAGGCACCGTCTTTAGTCTGTGCTTAAGCGAGGGAACATTTATGTGCATGCGCGGGAGCACGCGCACACGCCGGGAGCGCACGTGGCGTCATTAGCGTGCGTGCAATCAGAGTTGATATGAGGAACGCACCTCTGGCTGCGCCCTAACGTTACATAGCTTAATTAACGTGTATAACATACCTGTGTAACGTTAAGCAGCTTGTGTTCCGCTGAGAAAGCATCACTGCATACACCTTGTTTAATCCAAACGTCCATTCGAAAACGTTGTATTATGAAACCAGTATGAGACGCTGTGCTTTTTTTCTCGTTTCAATGCTCACATGGCTATTTTGTTTATCCCTTCATTCAGCGAATAATAATGGCAGGGTGATGATCAGAGCCAATCAGAGGCAGATCTGGGCTGGTCTTTGCATAATGCACGTGTTATAGCCAATCAAAGGCAGAGATTATTATTATTTTTTGAACACACATGGCCACGGGGAAAAAGACACTAAACACACACACATACACACAGACAGACAGACCTGCTGGGAGCTGGGAGCACCAGTGCAACAAGGGAAAACATCCAGTCGCACAGATCTGAGTTTTGGTCGCAAAATGCGACCAAAACGGGCACACCCTGGAGCCCTGCCTGTACTTATTACGGTTCAGATTAATACAGGAAAAGGTATACATTGGGGGCTCGAGTCCGGGATATGAAAATAAATCCTGATTTCATCTGTGAGTTGTAAACTGTATGGAAACGTGAAGTTAGCTCATGCTACTGGAAAACGGACGCCTCGTCATTAAATTAACTGAGTTAAAAATGATGACAGGTCTTTTTTTTTTACATGGTTGACGCGGTTGTCTGTTCTGCATCCGCAGGTGACTTGACACACCGCGGGATTGCGGTGATGCGGTTACCGTGACAGCCCTAGATCCAACACATTTAACACATTTATACCAAGATCCAACACATACACCAAGATCCAACACATTTATACCAAGATCCAACACATTTATACCAAGATCCAACACATTATACCAAGATCCAACACATTTATACCAAGATCCAACACATTTATACCAAGATCCAACACATATATACCAAGATCCAACACATTTATACCAAGATCCAACACATTTATACCAAGATCCAACACATACACCAAGATCCAACACATTTATACCAAGATCCAACACATACCAAGATCCAACACATACACCAAGATCCAACACATTTATACCAAGATCCAACACATAGATACCAAGATCCAACACATTTTATACCAAGATCCAACACATTTATACCAAGATCCAACACATATATACCAAGATCCAACACATTTATACCAAGATCCAACACATATATACCAAGATCCAACACATACCAAGATCCAACACATATATACCAAGATCCAACACATTTATACCAAGATCCAACACATACCAAGATCCAACACATTTATACCAAGATCCAACACATATATACCAAGATCCAACCCATTTTATACCAAGATCCAACACATTTATACCAAGATCCAACACATACCAAGATCCAACACATTTATACCAAGATCCAACACATATATACCAAGATCCAACACATGTATACCAAGATCCAACACATTTATACCAAGATCCAACACATTTATACCAAGATCCAACACATTTATACCAAGATCCAACACATATATACCAAGATCCAACACATTTATACCAAGATCCAACACATTTATACCAAGATCCAACACATACACCAAGATCCAACACATTTATACCAAGATCCAACACATACCAAGATCCAACACATACACCAAGATCCAACACATTTATACCAAGATCCAACACATTTTATACCAAGATCAAACACATTTATACCAAGATCCAACACATATATACCAAGATCCAACACATTTATACCAAGATCCAACACATATATACCAAGATCCAACACATATATACCAAGATCCAACACATATATACCAAGATCCAACACATATATACCAAGATCCAACACATTTATACCAAGATCCAACACATACCAAGATCCAACACATTTATACCAAGATCCAACACATATATACCAAGATCCAACACATTGTATACCAAGATCCAACACATTTATACCAAGATCCAACACATACCAAGATCCAACACATTTTATACCAAGATCCAACACATTTATACCAAGATCCAACACATACCAAGATCCAACACATTTATACCAAGATCCAACACATTTATACCAAGATCCAACACATATATACCAAGATCCAACACATATATACCAAGATCCAACACATTTATACCAAGATCCAACACATACCAAGATCCAACACATTTATACCAAGATCCAACACATTTATACCAAGATCCAACACATATATACCAAGATCCAACACATATATACCAAGATCCAACACATATATACCAAGATCCAACACATACCAAGATCCAACACATTTATACCAAGATCCAACACATACATACCAAGATCCAACACATATATACCAAGATCCAACACATATATACCAAGATCCAACACATATATACCAAGATCCAACACATATATACCAAGATCCAACACATTTATACCAAGATCCAACACATTTATACCAAGATCCAACACATACCAAGATCCAACACATTTTATACCAAGATCCAACACATTATCAAGATCCAACACATTTATACCAAGAACCAACACATTTATACCAAGATCCAACACATATACCAAGATCCAACACATTTTATACCAAGATCCAATACATTTATACCAAGATCCAACACATATACCAAGATCCAACACATATATACCAAGATCCAACACATATATACCAAGATCCAACATATATATACCAAGATCCAACACATATATACCAAGATCCAACACATTTTATACCAAGATCCAACACATATACACCAAGATCCACACATATATACCAAGATCCAACACATATATACCAAGATCCAACACATATACACCAAGATCCAACACATATATACCAAGATCCAACACATACAGTATATACCAAGATCCAACACATACTCACTCCTCTGCCCTCTTGTGTTGTTATTAGAAAACAATAATGGAATTACTGGGGAATAAAAACGAAATGGGAGTCAGCGACACACGAATTAAACAGCAAAGAAATGCCACAGGAAACAACAACTGAACGTGGACGCAATTTGGGGGGACACTGGTAATGGCCTGTCCCTTTGACTACACACAGGCCATCAAACACAGCTATCTTATTATGACTGGGGGACAGACTGTGGGCCTAGAGGCTGGTAATTTGGTACCATCCGGCCCCAATCATTCCTCACTCTATCACACATTGTGGTCAATTTCCCTGCTCCCCCTCCCCTCCCCCAGGGCCCAGTGAGACAGAAGCAGTCAGCTTTAATAAAACCCCTCCTAAACTTAACCACAAGAGTCAGGTACAGGAGAGCAATTACACCAGAACTGCCCTCGTTCCCTTGCAAGTGTTCCTCTCATGTGATCCTCTACCTACACCTCTTACTTTCATTCTCCATTCTCTCTACCCTCCTCTTACTTTCTATCTACATTCTCTCTATCCTCTTCTTACTCTTGTTCTACATTCTCTCTACCCACTTCTTACTTTCGTTCTACATTCTCTTTCCTCCTCTTACTCTCTAATCCTACCTCATCCTTCTCTCTTGCTCCCTATTTTGAAATGCTCTCTTTATCCCTCCCACCTTCACAATTATCTCACTTTTAATTGTAGCGCATAATGACTTCTTCTATTGTGAATAAACCTGTGCTCTGTGAGCTATCCAATCGTTCCCCATCCTCTCGCATAGCAGGACCAGATGCAACCTCTAAAATCCACCAAGTGAGAATGTGGAATAAGCTCTCCCACAAGCATTGTCCATCTTCCCGAACCCAGCGATGCCTGGCACAGCAGGCTGCTCATCGCTCACTGAACACTCTGCGGGAAGAGGGAGATCCTGCTCCACTCAACCAGGTGGCCACTGTCATATGAGCTACAACCGCATAAAGCTCTCATCAGCTGGCCTGGACTGGAGATTGCTCTCCTAGACTGATGGGGCCCAGTCTACCAAGTGCGGTGGTGACCAGAATGAGAGCACTGGATGAGAGGGTTACCAGCGAGGAACATTGTCATGTCATTGCCTATTCTGTAGAGTTGAAAGCAGCAGTAATATATACACAGCATCTATAATATTATTGTACTATACTATTTAATATAAGATTATACTATTGGTAATCACACTTATTTAAACAGAAAATATAATGAAACACGTTGATGTCATATATAGCCATCTAAGATCATATTTTTGATGGATGGCAAATATAGTAGTCGTCTAGTGTCGTCTAGTGATTGGAAGGATCCCGGTTCGATTCTCGCTCCTCCCGGGCAGCGTGTCGAAGTGTCCTTGAGAGCAAGACACTGAACCCCTAACTGCTCCTGATGAGCAGGTTGGCACCTTGCATGGTTGCCTCCGCCGTCGGTGTGTGATGGGTGAGTGAATGGGTGAATGTGAGGAACAAAATTGTAAAGCGCTTTGGATAAAAGCTGCACCATTTACCATTTTACTATAGTAAATACTCTGTGCTTAAAATAGCTAATTCTGTTTTGTATTAATTCACTGAGTCATTGTGTATTCAATATCGCAATATCGCAAAGGCAAGGACAAATATAAAAAGTCGATGTATATCTGTTAAAGGGGCAAAATTATGGAATAGCTTTGACAAAGAAGTAAAAATGTGTAGTTCGCTACATACTTTTAAGAAATTACTCAGGCGGTCAGGTGGTGTAGCGGAGATTGTGCTCGTCACCAATGCAAGAGGCTGCGGTCTCGACTCCCGGAGAGTCAGCATTGCCTTGGCTCGGGCTGATCGCTATACTAACTCGTTTGGCTGAGTTAGGGGGAGGGGAGCCGTGGGTGGGTCCTGGGCGTTGTGGACAGCGACCCCTACAGTTTGGTCGGGGCGCCTGCACAGCGAGGGTAGGATCTGGAGAAAGGTAGTGTGACCTTCCACACGTTACACTCTCCCGGTGAGAATCTGAGCTGCCAGGCTGGCTGCCGGCTGGCTGCACATGCGTCGGAGGAAAGCATCAGTCTCCGGCCTCTCGGACCAACAGTAGGGGAAAGTGCGCAACAACCAGGAAGGGGGTTGGGAATTGGCATAACGACTAACAGTGGGATGGGAGAAAAAATCGGAAAAAGAAGGAGGGGGAAAAAGATAATAAAAAAAAAATATTACTCAAATATAAGGTGATACATATAAAACCTCATTATTATCCTAGTTCTATTTTATCTATAACATAGCTGTGTTCAAATAGTGACAAAGGGAAAAAGAAAAAAGAAAAAGAAAAACATATATAGGCCTATATATATAAAGAAAGATAATTTTTTTTAAACATAAATAAATGTGTATACGTTGTGTACATAAAACTATGAAATGTTTGTAACCTTTGCTAAATTATATACTGAATTATGTTTCTTTTTTTTCTTCTTTTTTTTGTAAATAGTGTAATGTAAAAAGGGTAGGCAATTATAAGCCTCGGCTTCAGCCTACACCTTTTCGGTCATTTAATTTTTTTTCGTTTTTTTGGAAGTTCTACTACTATGCAAAAAAAAAGAGACAGAAATAAAATCATTCATTCATTAATTTCTTACCTTTCAGCCTCTTCTTTAGGTGACTGGCGTTTGCTGTCGATCCCAAAGACGTTCATGTCAACGTAGCCGTCATTCTCATTGCAAGGAATCGTCACGCGGTTCGGGTCCTCAAAGAACTCTGTGACGGTGACGGCTCTGGTGGGTCTGCCAGGGATCTGGATGTTCTCGTAGTCGGAGCTCATGGCCGGGATGTTCTCGTAGTCTGAGGTGTCCGCGCTGGGGAAGGAGATTGAGCGAGGCTTGGTCAGCGGGAGGGGCATGAGGGGTCGACGAGAGCGCTCCTCAAAGGATTCCCCCCTGGACACGCCCCTGCCGCCATAGGCCTTCCACTTCTGGTGCTCTTTGTAGAGGACAAAAGTGGAGGGCAGGTCCAGAGGTCGTGGCTGGGGCTTCACCATGCGGGACTGGGGTTGCGGGGAGCTGCCGGTGCTCCGGCGGTCCAGTTCTATCACTCTCGCTGGGCCGTGGTGGCTCGACTCGGAGGAGGAACGTGAGGAGCGAACGCTTCCATCGCTGAAAGGCTTCGTCTCTGTTTTCCTCCTGAACTTCAGGGCCAGGAAGCGTTTAAAGGAGGTCTTCTTCTTCATGGGTTTGTCGGCGGTTTCATGCTGGATCAGGAGGGATGGGGAGCTCTTCGTAACCGGCCTCTTGGTGATGTAAGCCAGCTCAAAGGGTGGTGGGATGTCCACCAGAGAGGTTGGGGTGGAAACCCCGCTGGATGACTGATGGCTACGCTGAGAGAAGCTTCCAGAGGAGGTGATGACACACGGGAGGGATAGAGTGTCATCTTTCCTCTTCATCCTCCGCTCCTCTTTCAGCGAGTGGTCGACATCTGTGTGAGCGGCCAATGACAGTTCTCTGCCCTCTGCTGAGCGTGAGTATAAGAGAAAGCGACGGGGCTTTAGAGAGGGGATCTGACGGTTGACTTCCTGCTGTCCTGGGCGACTGAGAGGTTCTCCGTTTTGATCCAAGGCCACTGTGCAGTAGTCGTGAGTCTGGTACTCTGATGCCGGCTCCTCCGGGACAGTCTCAGGAACGTAGCCTGAAATCTTTCCAGAGTAGGAACGTGACCGGGTCACAATGGTCTTCCGATCCAAGGCCATAAAGTTCTCCCCCTCTGAGTCAAACCCCGCCTCTTCGTAGATATGCTCGTCACTATCTGTTTCTGTGTCTTCGTAATAAGGCACAATGTGGCAGTCAAGTTCCTCTATGTCTTCCTCAAATGCCTCAGTGGTGTGAGCAAATACCACCCTGTTGGTGAGCTCAGAGGTGCGGCCCAGATCCATGCCCACTGGTACTGTGATGTTGCACAGCCTGAGGCGCGGCTGGCAGCTGTTTCTCTGGCTGCGGAGAGCCTCCTCTCGCTTGGCTGTTCTCTCTTTAACACTCTTCCCTTTGATTTGTCTCTTCTCCTGGTCCTCCTCGTCATCATCATCGCCTATCTCTACATAGTCCTCTGATGAGGCACACTCCAGCTGGAGGTCATCAGCGCCGGGGCACAGGGAATCATCTATGTCTGCATACTCATCTACATCTACTGACTCATAGTCTTTGTTTTGACTGGACTGCTCTGCACTCTCCTGAACTTCTCCCTCTCCTGAAAGCGCTTGTCTGTCTTCTAGCTTGTCCACATCATCAGACGTTACATAGTAAGGCTCTTGATTTGAAGTGCCCGTTGTTTCCATTTCATTTGATGGTTTGTCTGCATTATCGTCCACACTCCACTCAGGGTCAGCTGTGCTGGCCGAATGGGCCGGCAACGCCTCAATGACGGAGTAGGGACCAAACACATCCTCAGTGCTTGCCGTGAAACGGAAACGACCAGAGGGGTCCTTGGTGGCCCGTTCAGGCTGCCATGCTTCTGTGTCCCCCACCTCAGCTGGGTCACACGATTCACACGTGTCACTGGCATCATCCGTGGGGCCAATCACATCGTAAGGATATTCCTCACACACAGTAGGAAGCATGCAAAAGCGAACTCCATGTGTGAAACCCCTGGCTTCCTCTTCAGTCTCCTCTGTGGGTGATTCACATTGCAAACAGTCTCCACTAGGTACGCCGTCCTCCTCGTGAAGTCCATTGTCATTGTCTGTACAGTGACTAAGCCCTGGCTCTTGATTAATGTCTTGTTCTTCTACATGTTCCTCTGGATTTCCTGCAGGAACCTCAGATGTTTCAGCCTCTTCACTGAAACTCTGCTGTTCTTCCTCTTTCTCTTCCTCTTCCTCGGCTACCGCCCTTGTTTCATCCCCTATTTCATTCACAGGTAATGAAGGTGCTAATGTATCATCATTGTCTGCATGATCAGTGTCTGTCGATGGGTCATCATTGTCACTTTCCTCCTCAGTAGTGTCTATGGCTCCGCCAAGAGCTTTGACTGTGTCCTGTGAGCTGGTGCTCTCAGTCTCAGCACTCAGCATCTCATCCTCTTCCCACACTTCCTCCTCAATCCCTCCTTCGATTAGATCCTCGCAACTAGCTTTGCCATTATTTCCAATCCCATTGTCCTCTATGCCTCCCACCTCGATGCCACCCTCCTCGATGCTACCCTCCGTCTCTTGCTCTTCCTCAGCCACCTCCTGAAGGTCAGAGTGGCTAAGGTCTCCATTGCAGAGGTTGGTTACAGGGCAGAGTTGCCCGCTCGCTGCAGGCTCAGACAGGGGTCTGGGCTTGGGGGCGACAGGAGGTTTTGGAACACAAGCAGGGAGACAAGGCTTTGACATCAGCTTGGACTGCACCGTGATCGTTAAATGACTGCGGACCTTTGGTCGGGGGACTTGTAGCGGTTTCTGGAAATCTGTAAAAAAAAAAAAAGAAAAAAAAATTATACTGTTGTCCCTCATCCACTGAGCTCAGACGGACATAGTTGTAAAAGCCACACAGATATTAATTATGTTTAGTTAGGGTAGTTAGTTATGGTAGTTAGTTGTGGTTGTTAGTTATGGTAGAGTTAGTTATGGTAGTTAGTTGGGATAGTTAGTTATGATAGTTAGTTGGAATAGTTAGTTATGGTAGTTAGTTGTGGTAGTTAGTAGTGGTAGTTAGTTATGGTAGTTAGTTGTGGTAGTTCGTATTGGTAGTTAGTTATGGTAGTTAGTTATGGTTGTTAGTTGTGGTAGTTAATTATGGTAGTTAATTATGGAAGTTAATTATGGTAGTTAGTTATGGCAGTCAGGGTATTTCTTTACTCAACAGTAAGTGAGGAAGAAAACAGCACCACTGTACTGTATACTGTAGAGTCAGTGACATGCAGGCTGCTGTAGGACATTATCTACAGGAAAAACAACAGAGCCACAGGGAACATAGTGGAGGAACAATAACATCTCCCTGTCTAGGATATGACACATGCAGGTTGGATACACACTGCCTGCAACAGTGGGTTTTCCCTGGTTTTTAAGTGTATTAGTGCTGCTGCTAGTGTAGTGAGTTTTCTGCCCATAGTAGGGATTGAAGAATCTACACAACAGCTCTTAGAAACAAGTATAGGATTTTTTATTTTTTTTTGTCTTTCTATAATTTCACATTTCACATTTCACAATCACATGCCTCCTCTGTCGGTCTGGGGAGGGGGTAGACTACCACATGCCTCCTCTGTCGGTCTGGGGAGGGGGTAGACTACCACATGCCTCCTCTGTCGGTCTGGGGAGGGGGTAGACTACCACATGCCTCCTCTGTCGGTCTGGGGAGGGGGTAGATTACCACATGCCTCCTCCGATACATGTGGAGTCGCGAGCCGCTTCTTTTTACCTGACAGCGAGGGGTTTCACTGGGAGAACGTAACGCATGCAGAGGTTCATGCTATTTCCCCCAGATCCCCTCCCTGCTGAACAGGAGTCACTGTTTTCAATGACCAGGAAAAATGCGAAACTGTGTTTGTAGGGATGACTGACCAAACCGGAGGTACCGCTGACAGCTGGATTCGATCCCAGAGTCTCTGTGGTGGTAAGCGAGTGCTTAGACCTCTATGCTACCCAGCTGCACCAAAACAAGGATTATTGGAATATATTAAGAACTTAAAAGAAAGGGGGAAAAGCCTATTGGAACTATCATTGAAATGTCTTGAACAGTTAAAGGAACACGCCAACATTTTGGGAAATTAACTTATCATATCATGAATGGAAGCGGACAGTGCCGGTTAGCCTTCGGGAGAGGTGTTAGTTGGACAATGCCTAGGCTAACCGGCACTGTCCGCTTCCATTCATTGTGCTAAGCTAGGCTAACGTGCAGCCAGATAGCTTTCTACTGAACGCACAGAGAGGAAACGGGTATCTATCTTCTTGTCTCTCTCTGGAGAAGACGGTAAATTTCCCAAAATGTTGGCGTGTTCCTTTAAGACTAAGTATGCAGGGGAGCTCCAGTAGCTCACCGCGTACCTCGAGCGCTATTTCGGCACCGGGGACAACCGTGCTCGTCACGGATCTGGGGTTTAGCGAGTTCGATTCCCGGACTGCAGCCGTGCCTTTCTCAGAGTGTCTTCCCCCCCATCTGTACCCCCATTCAACCTGTTTCTGTCTGTCGGTCATTCTTGACCAGAGAAAAATGCGATAAACGCAAAAAAGAGCCGGCGGGATGGCCAAAGTTTAAAAAAAAAAAGACTAAGTATGCAATCATTTCAAACTTCAAACTGGAATACACTCAACACCCCGATCCACATAATTTGATCTGTAGATGGAAAATAGGCTATGTTGAATTGTCTTAACCAATTGCAATTTAGAATCTAGATCTGTTTTATTCCAGTGTTTACAAACATTACAAATTTAAACAAGCCTTTTACAGCCACAAAAGAGTGAATACAATTATAGTCACAACAGGTGAGGTCTATTGTTAGTGGTACCTATCAAGAGCTCAGTCAATCAACTAGAGAATGAAAATGTGTCTCCAATGCTATTTCTTATTTCTAGTGGTGGGGGATACCGTTTACATTTTGATAACTGATTTACTTTAAAAAGATGCATAATCATTTTGCAATTACTGCAGTAACACCATTACATACTGATATATCAATGGTGAATTCATAGTAGCTTTGTGTTTCTGTTCTTAGGCCTAATTAAGAGCAACTATTCTCATTCAACCTGTGTAGCAGAACAACCAAAGGCATTAATTAAGTGAACCTAATTAAGAGTGTTGATAATACTATAGCTATTGTATAAGTATCATTAAGAGTTCTATTATGGGGCAGCCGGGTAGTACAGCGGACTAAGCGTCTGTCTACCACCACAGAGACAGTGGGATCGAATCCAGCTGTTGTGCTTCCGTGTTGGCCGACCGTCCATACTAACACAATTGGCAGTGTTAGAGGGTGGGAAACCCGGCAACGGTGGGTCCTGGTCGTTGTAAACAGCGACTCCTACAGTTAGGTCGGGGCGCCTGCACAGCAAGGGAAGGATCTAAGAGAGGTAGTGTGACCTTCCACACGTTACACTCTCCCAGTGAGAGTCCGCGCTGCCAGGTGAAAAGAAGCGCTGGGCTGGGTACACATGTGTCGGAGGAAACATGTAATAGTCTCCGCCCTCCCGGACCGACAGTAGTGGGTAGAGTGCGCAACGACCAGGAAGGGGATTGGGAATTGGCATAACGACTAACATTGGGATGGGAGAAAAATGGAAAAAAGAAGGAGGAAAAAATAAATAAATAAAAATATGGTACTAGAATGTAGCTACCGGTGTTACAGAACATCTGCATAATATATTCAGATTCTGACATACTTCTGTCTCATTGTTCAGCTTGTCAACTTTCAACTCATCTCTTAAAAAAACTGACACATCTTGTGAGGCTTAGTATTGTCATGAAACACACCAGTACTTAACAAAACTCATACCAAAGTCTACACCCCTGATCTCTTCCTGTTATTTACTGTAGTACCTGCCCTGACGCACATCCTATTCAACCCTGTGTGCACTCTGCGCTATCTGTGTGTGTCTCCCTCTCTTTCTCTCTCTCTCTCTCTCTCTCTCTCTCTCTATATGGGTAACGCATGTATTCCCGGTAACCTGCCCCATTTCTAAGCCATATAACCCAGGACGTTATACGAAAAACATTCAAATCTTTTCTCATGTCAAGAATGATTGTTATAGATGCCAAAAAAAAAAAAAAAAAAAAAAAAAAACATCATGTAATGAGGGATGGCGGACCTCTAAAGTTGACCTAAGTTACCGGGAATACCAATTCACTATCTCCTCCAATTTAAGAGAGAATTAAAATGTTTTTGTTGTTTTGTAGGGATATCATCGTCATGTAACATAATACCATAGTTCTCTCCGAGTTATCTCAAGAGAATTCAAATGTAGCTGAATCTGAAGGAAAAATACGGGTAGAGGGATATGAGTCAACATAGTTCATGGCCTTCAATTGATGACAAACAAAAAAGGCTTAATTTTCATGGCAGATGCATGATATGTTTTGGGCATGATCTTGGCACCCCAATGAACAACCAAAATGAGTTTCGTCTTTTGTGGCCAATTATTTTAGGAGATAATTACGTTTCACATATTGATCCCAGGTTACCGCGAATACCTATCTTCACAATTCCAGATAAACACTTAAATCTCCTATTTTACTAAAGATTGGTGAGATTTTATTTTTGGAAATCATAACAGCAATAATAAGGGTTAGGTGTAAACCAGAATTACTAGAATGTGTTGTATTTTGTCTGTTAAAATGAGCAAAAACAAGGAAAGGGTATTCCCAGTAACTTAACAAACAAGTGCAAAAAATACAGTTCTAGAACAAGTATTTAAAAATTTTCTATATTCAAGAAAGTGGAAAGGAACCCAACATTTTCAATTGTCTGCACACAATCGTTGTTTTGTTATTCCAAGATGGCATTTGAACAGAATTTTGGAAAACACAGGTATTCCTGGTCACCATGCCCCTAGTCAGTCTACACCACCATGCCCCTAGTCAGTCTACACCACCACCATGCCCCTAGTCAGTCTACACCAACCTGCCCCTAGTCAGTCTACACCAACCTGCCCCTAGTCAGTCTACACCACCACCATGCCCCTAGTCAGTCTACACCACCACCATGCCCCTAGTCAGTCTACACCACCATGCCCCTAGTCAGTCTACACCACCATGCCCCTAGTCAGTCTACACCACCACCATGCCCCTAGTCAGTCTACACCACCATGCCCCTAGTCAGTATACACCACCATGCCCCTAGTCAGTCTACACCACCACCATGCCCCTAGTCAGTCTACACCACCATGCCCCTAGTCAGTATACACCACCATGCCCCTAGTCAGTCTACACCACCACCATGCCCCTAGTCAGTCTACACCACCATGCCCCTAGTCAGTATACACCACCATCCCCCTAGTCAGTCTACACCAACCTGCCCCTAGTCAGTCTACACCACCACCATGCCCCTAGTCGGTCTACACCACCATGCCCCTAGTCAGTCTACACCACCATGCCCCTAGTCAGTCTACACCAACCTGCCCCTAGTCAGTCTACACCACCACCATGCCCCTAGTCAGTCTACACCACCATGCCCCTAGTCAGTCTACACCACCATGCCCCTAGTCAGTCTACACCACCATGCCCCTAGTCAGTGTACACCACCACCATGCCCCTAGTCAGTCTACACCACCACCATGCTCCTAGTCAGTCTACACCACCACCATGCCCCTAGTCAGTCTACACCACCATGCCACCATTCTATTATATATGCTAGCCTACCCCTGATAATATTAATACATTTAATTAATGTGTTAGCTTGTAGCTAACGGCCTGGGACTCCATGTTGTGTTGTTAGCTTGTAGCTAACGGCCTGGGCCTCCATGATGTGTTGTTAGCTTGTAGCTTGTAGCTAACGGCCTGGGCCTCCATGATGTGTTAGCTTCAATTAATTAATTACCGGAATACATATAAGTTACCGTGAATACCTATATGGTAATAGTATTCCTGGTAACCTCTCCTTTTCACAAGTCACCGGAATACATATCAATATCTAAAGTTACCGTGAATACCTATCAGGTTACGGGAATACCTATTTAGGTAACCAAGAATACCTAGGCATGGTATTCCTGGTACCTCAAGGTATTCTCGGTTACCCATAGGTTACGGGAATACCTTTCTCCAGTTACCGGGAATGCTTTACAGATACCTCTCTCTCTCTCTCTCTCTCTCTCTCTCTCTCTCTCTCTCTCTCTCTCTCTCTCTCTCACTCTCTCTCTATCTCTCTCACTCTCTCTCTCCCTCTCCCCCCCCCCCTCTCTCTCTCTCTCCTAACATCCCACTCACGCTGGCTTCCTAACATCTCTCTTTGAATGCAATTTATCTCCTCCGCTCCATTAATGCACAGAATATGTCTATCTCTCTCTAGGGCTGGGCGATATAACGATATAATCGATATCGGGAAGAAAAAAAATATCGAAATAAATGTACCTGCAACAGGGCAGTTTTAAACCCAGAGACAGTGGACATACTTGTCTTTCTTGCCTACAACTTAAAGTAATGGCTTTGCTTGTCCAAATGACAATACTGACCAAATTGAGATTTATTTTTCTCTTGTCCATTTATTTTGTTTGCTTTCTAATGTAAAATACAGTTTGAAACCGTCTGTACACAGTAGGCGATGTGTGCTAGCAGAGCTAGTCTCCAGTCACGAGTCACGGTGCACATGTGCGGTGGTTTGTCCACAAAAAAAGCGCCAAAAGATAGAAAAGAAACTAGCAGAGCCAGAACTGTTCAACTCCCCTGGAGCCACAGCCAGCAGAGAAGCCTGTTTACTTTCGCTTTCAAACCAGCTGCAGCCTGAGAACTGGAGTGTGTGAGGGGATGTAACACTAAAGATGGCGGCAACGACAAAGAATTGCTGCAAAATAAACATACATCTGTTTTGTTTTTTTAAACGTATAACTTATAACAATATCGACAATTTTAATCATTTTTGGCCATATCGCCCAGCCCTACTCTCTCCTACTGTATAACTCTGCCACTCCCTCTCTCCCTCTCCTACTGTATAACTCTGCCACTCTCTCTCTCCTACTGCATAACTCTGCCATTCTCTCTCTCCTACTGTATAACTCTGCCATTCTCTCTCTCCTACTGTATAACTCTGCCATTCTCTCTCTCCTACTGTATAACTCTGCCATTCTCTCTCTCCTACTGTATAACTCTGCCACTCCCTCTCTCCCTCTCCTACTGTATAACTCTGCCATTCTCTCTCTCTATCCTACTGTATAACTCTGCCACTCTCTCTCTCTCCTACTGTATAACTATGCCATTCTCTCTCTCCTACTGTATAACTCTGCCATTCTCTCTCTCCTACTGTATAACTCTGCCATTATCTCTCTCCTACTGTATAACTCTGCCATTCTCTCTCTCCTACTGTATAATTCTGCCATTCTCTCTCTCTCCTACTGTATAACTCTGCCATTATCTCTCTCCTACTGTATAACTCTGCCATTCTCTCTCTCCTACTGTATAACTCTGCCTTTATCTCTCTCTCTCCTACTGTATAACTATGCCATTCTCTCTCTCTATCCTACTGTATAACTCTGCCATTATCTCTCTCTCCTACTGTATAACTCTGCCATTCTCTCTCCTACTGTATAACTCTGCCATTCTCTCTCTCTATCCTACTGTATAACTCTGCCATTCTCTCTCTCCTACTGTATAACTCTGCCATTCTCTCTCTCTCCTACTGTATAACTCTGCCACTCTCTCCCTCCTACTGTATAACTCTGCCACTCTCTCCCTCCTACTGTATAACTCTGCCACTCTCTCCCTCCCACTGTATAACTCTGCCATTCTCTCTCTCCTACTGTATAACTCTGCCACTCTCTCCCTCCTACTATATAGCTCTGCCATTCTCTCTCTCTCCTACTGTATAACTCTGCCATTATCTCTCTCTCCTACTGTATAACTCTGCCATTATCTCTCTCTCCTACTGTATAACTCTGCCATTCTCTCTCTCTCCTACTGTATAACTCTGCCATTATCTCTCTCTCCTACTGTATAACTCTGCCATTATCTCTCTGCCATGAAATACGTTGTTTTCCAAGCCTGCTGACTAACTATTCCAGAAGCAACGTCTTCCAGAGTGACTACCAGGCTACAGGATGTCCAACAGGGGGAAGGACATTATCAGAGCCGTGTGGAACCCCCTCCTCACTCCTCTATGAACCCTTCTAGGAGTTACATATTTTAACAACACAAATGGACTTCCTTCTTGTCATTCTTTCCTTATTCTCACAGAACACACACACACACATACACAAAACACTCACACACGCATACACAAAAATGCACACACACACACACAAAACACACACACACATACACAGACATGCATGCATGCACGCACGCACGCACGCACGCACGCACACACACACACACACACACACACACACACACACACACACACACACACACACACAAGAAACACACGCACACACTTGTTTTTTTGCTGAAAAGGTCCTTTGAGTCAAAAAACAATAAAAACTGAGAGAAAACAAGGCTCCCAGTCTAACAAAGTCCCCAACTGCAAACAACAGGATATGAATTATGCAACAAGAATTCAATTAAAACAAAATGTTTGAAAAAAAACCGAGGAGATAGACACTGGTTCCTTGACTGTGCCAAGTGCACAGGATATGAGTTCAGACTGTGAGCTGATTATAAAATGTCACCCATTCACGCCATAACGATTGAGCAATCTGAAGTCTATTAGGGCATATAATAGTACTGTATGGTCAACATGAGGATTTCATTTGACACGTAAGCAGACCACAGACACTCTCTCTCTCTCTCTCTCTCTCTCTCTCTCTCTCTCTCTCTCTCTCTCTCTCTCTCTCTCTCTCTCTCTCTCTCTCTTGCTCTCTCTCACTCTTACAGTCTACAAGATACAAGATACAAGGTTGAGTCACATTTGAATCTTTAAAAAAAATGCTCATGTACCCCAGTTGCTATTGCATGTATATATTTGTGTTTTATTACACAAAGTTAAAGTTATTATTATTATTATATGTACAATTGTAAATACATACCAACTATTTAGCCTGTTTTATTCACCACCCTTCCATAGCAACACTTACTATCACCGACATCCAAGAAGGGGGATCCCCCCTTGAACGGCCCTTCTAAGGTTTCTCTCCTCCACATTGCATGTGGTGCTTTTTTCCTATTGCTAGGTTTTTTGTGAGTTTTTTGTGAGTTTTTCCTTACCTTTGCTGGGGTATGTCTGGGAGTGTTGCATTTATTTATATTACATTTAATTTGGATTTCATGGTGGGTTTTTTGTTCTTGATTTATTGTGATGTTTCTTCTTGACTGTTTAAAAAAGACTTGTCCGGCCCCTGGGGACATTAACTTATAATTGCGGGCTTTACAAATCAATTTGATTTGCTTTATGATTTGATTTGAGCAGACCACAAACAAGAGGAGCTCCCTGCAGTAGCCTGGTGCCGTGTAGGTCATGTCTAACACAATCACATTCACATTCTCAACCTTAGTTCTGTATCGTTAGTGGCTTAGCTTGGCATCACCTACTGCACTATCTCGCGTACGTGCACGCGTACTGAATAAACCACAAATGTACCTCTAATACCAGTATTAGTCTGACCACACCCCTCATCAGCTTACCTTCATAAGCAGGTGTGTGGTCACCTGCTCTCCTCCTTCTCGCTTTCACCACAAGGAAGTGCCTCGGTAGTACCCCACTTGACGTGTCGTTGATAGTTGAAAAGAGTTGTGACTAGGTTTACATTGTGCCTAACCTTTTTCTTCTCTCACTTGTTTATATAAGAAAAAGGTTTGGGTCATAATGTATTCCGCGGAGAGTAGACCCGCTAGACCTACTCTTCACCACCGATTCTCCATTCCCGCCTCCGTCGTGCGTTCCGGTGCTGGGCTGTTGCCACTCTCGTGGTTGCCGACCCAGCCCGGGAGACTGCCGGTGGATAGTTTTTCTCACCGACGAGCCGAGGGTTCGGTGCCGTCGCTCCGGCGATGGCCTGATCTCGACTCTGGTTCCTCTGTTTCTGGGGAATCGCCCGTTGATGAACGGGGTATTGTCTTAGAGCCAGAGGATTTGCGACGAAAACTTTTTGCGTCTGCTCGCTCACGTCGTAACATGGTGGCGTGCAGACGCGAACGGCCTGGGTTTGGGGAATTGCTGGAGACCAGCGAGGCCGCGTCCGACTCTGGATTTCTGATGGAAACTGAAGACTTCATGGAGGAGGCGGACGGGTTCTTGTATGATGGTCCCGTGGAGGGGAGTATCCCTCCTCCGGAGACCCCGGAGGGGGGAGAAATGGCTCCACGGGGCGCCTTGTTCGAGGATGTCGGGGAACCACCTTGGCCTCATCGACAGGATGCCCTACTGTCAGCCGCATCGGATTGTGGCTCCTTGACCAGTCGCAGCCTGCTGTATGCGAGGGATGCGGGGTCGGTGGAGGAGGGTCCGCAGGGGGAACTGCGGGCCTTGTTTCCCGAGCTCATGGCGGTAGCCGCCGCTGCAAACGGTGTGCCGCTGCCGCAGCCATTGCCTGCACCTGTCCCTGATGACCTCATAGGCCATCCCTGGCAGCGTCCCCCGGTGAGAGGGGTGGACGTTGTCTACCCATTTTTCCCATCGATGGGGGCCTATGTTCGTCGGGGTCAGGCGGTCTCCAACATCATGGGACTAACTCCCGCCTACGTACCAGTTACGCGGGTGTCGGGGTTGGTCAAAGGTATGGGGGAGGGCGTACCTCGGCTTGACAATCCGATGGCCGCGCTCCTCTGTCCGGATATGGTGTGGGAGCCCCTATGCAAGCCGGTCCTCCAGGGGAGGTCGGCTAGGCGATTGGCTTATTGGGGTGACCAGTCATTTATCGCCGGTACACAGTCGCTGGCTGCGGCCTCTAACATCGCCCACCTGGCTAGATTTGTATCGGGGATAATGACGGGCGGCGCGGATCTGAACGAGGTGAGGTGCGATCAGATCACCCAGGCTGCGGGAGCTGTGCTGCACCTCTCCCAGGTGCTAGCCATAGCCATGGGTAAAGTGCGCGCCCTGGCCACCCTGGGCCAGCGTCATCTTTGGCTGGAGCAGGCCCGTGTGCCGGAACGGAAGAGAACCCCTCTTCTGACGGCCGCCCTCTCCGACGCTGGCCTGTTCGGGAAGGCCCTGCTATTGATGACCTCAACATGCAGAGAGATGGCAGAGGAGAGATCCATCCTCCAACCCCATTTTCCGCCTCCCGTCCTTGCCGGTGGGGGCAGAAGGCTTCCGCGACGTCGAGCTGTCTCCGTCGCCGCTACCACTGCCTCCGCCGCCGCTGCTGGCTCTGCCAAGAGGGCCAGGGGACGAAACGACGCTTCGGCCACCGCCGGCCCATCCCAGACCGGAGGAGACGGTAGGGAACGTCGTGTCCAGCAGACTGTAACCTACCGTCCCTCCGGGGCTCCCCGGGGTGGCAAGACTCGAGCGGCGCGAGGTGGCAGGCGCCGTTGAGTGACTTTTCCCCCTCTGTGTCCCCTCCTCTACACCCTCCCCGGCCCCTCTATGATTTTGTGCCTTGATCACATATTTATTTATTAATAAAAAGTTCCCTGATATAAGGGGGACTGTGTTTGGCCGAACAAACTGTGTGTTTCTTCAATACAAATCATGTGGTGGGGTTGTGTTTTATGAATCTACCCTGTTACGTTGGGGGAATGAGTTGTGTTGTGTTACGAGTTTTTAAGCAAGGTCTGCAACTTACACTCGGTAATAGGTTCTATTAGCTTGATGCTCCACATGCAATTAGAACTGGTGATATTCCATTGCTTTAACTAAGTATATGTGTTCACAACGCTGTGTTGTTAGTTGCAGTAATGCTCGTACACACTTTTCATGGCCTAGCCATTGCTCTCGTTCAACGTCTTCCTATGTGTAGCATAGGCTGCGGGTATGGGATTCACGCACAGGCGACTTGTGTTTTGTTGTAAACCCTTTTACACTTTGTGGGTAGCTAACATTGTATTAGCTTATGCTATATATATTTTGTTCTACCGGAGGTTTTCAAAATGGCTACGGTTGTTTTCTGTGTGTAGGGATAGAAGGTGTGTTTTTCGGGAGGGGGTGTCGGATAAACCCCTCCTTTTTCCCACTTGATTGGTTTAGAGGGTTTGTTGACCTTCCTGCTGAGCCAGTCAGGGCCAAGCCAGTGCTTGACGGGGGAGGGGGGGGGGGGGGGAGGGGTATTCTACCGACTCCTGTTATGACAGGATCCGGTGGGTTTTCCCCGCCCGTTATAGCGTTGTTGCTATGGCGACGCCTTCCATGAGCTGGTGTCGTAAAGATGTCGAGGTTAGAGCGCAGGACTTAACCTGCTGCGCTCGTTTTTGTGTCAAACTTGAGTCTGTTGGTCACGTGTCTCACAGTTTACATATCTTTTTCTTGACCGTGGTCTCATGTGGGAAGGTGTTTCTGGGGGAATCTGGTCTTACACTCTGATTAAAAAGAGTGACTGGATTAAAATCATGTGAAAAACAGGGTTTTTTACTCCCAGCTGTGCAGTTAGGTCATACATGTGATGCCTTTTCTTTATTTTATAAAGAGTTGAATGTGTCTTGATGGATATGAAATGAGGGTCCCTGATGGAACAAGACTAACGTCTTCTCAGGTCTGCCTCCCCTTATTTTTTTTGTATGTATTCCTGTACTGCAGTCTGTTGGGTATATTTTTTCATTCATTCATTCATGGAGTTGATTGCATCTCGCCCCTCTTGTCGTTTCCCTGGGCGTCTTGGGGATTCAATATGGTGGTCTAAACGGCCTATTGTTGATGTGGGTATGTCCAAACGCACACATAGTGCTAGCTCAGGATGTGCTTTGGCCGTTGCTGACTGGCGCGCCTCGTTTGCTTTGGTAAAACAGCGTTTTTATGGAGCAATTGGGATGGGGGTTTTTCCTCTTCCGACATCCTGTGTGTTGTCGATGGGTTCCCGTTCATGTCAGGGGATGATGACGGAATGGGTCTGGGCATATGGGAAGGGTCTCACGCCCTAGGGGTGGGCCGCCGGACGCGGTTCATACCGACACGTCTGGGTGGCGCCTTCTTTTTATGTTGGGATCAGACGCGCATATCTGCCCCTTCTCCTGGGGTTGGCAGGTCGGCGTGATTAGGGCACGGGACTGGTTCTGGTCGCGCTGGTCCAGATCAGTGCACCCGTTGTCCGCTGGGGATGCAGATCTGCTGTTCTGGTACCCTGAGGGACTTAGGGTTTTTTCAGGGGGAAAACTGCTAGGTCGATCCGGGTGTCACAGGGTTGTGCGTTATGGGACCCCTTGTTTGATGTATTCTGCACTGTCATAGTGGCTTATGGCCGTGCCGACCTGTAC
Organism: Notolepis coatsorum; assembly: GCF_963971535.1. Taxonomy (NCBI): domain Eukaryota; kingdom Metazoa; phylum Chordata; class Actinopteri; order Aulopiformes; family Paralepididae; genus Notolepis; species Notolepis coatsorum. The sequence continues at coordinate 152,261,624 of NC_140170.1, forward strand.
GCATCCGATCTCGTCGGATCTCGGCTGCTGTGCGGGTTGGTCTTGGTTGGTACTTGGTTGGGTGACCTCCTGGGAATACCGAGTGCGGGGTGCTGGGGGCTGGTCTTCCATATTACACTCTTCTCTTGCGTTTTGGCGCTGAGGAGCCTGTTGGGTGGGGTTAACCTCCTTTGGGATCCTGTGCTCCCCGTATCGCCGGGCCCGGTCCGGGGTGATGCCCGTTGACCTGTAGGCCCGGGATAGCCCTGTTGGGAACCGGAACGCGGGCTGCGGCGGTGCCGCAGGTGCGTTTCGGGGTTTTTTCCTGAGGGGTTATAGGACCAACCATTACATGGGGTAATGCCTGGGTGGTTGGTTCTCTGGTGTGTTGCTGCAGTGTCAACTCCCGGTTCTCCGGTTGAGGGTGCCCCTGCACGTTCATGACGTCTGCCGATCGTATGGGCTTTTCTGTGGGCAGCTGTCAGGGGCCGTGTGGTCTACGGATCCCGCTTCTGACGTGCTGTTGAAAGCTTGGTTATGCGACAACGCCAGCATACGCCCCTTCCGCCGGGGCGGCTGTTTCGGCTGTCCTTTCTGGCGCCTGCCTCGTCCGCAGTTTTTTCCAGGCTTGGGTTGACGACCTGTTGCCTGGTCTTCCCCGGTGCACTGCCTGTTTCCGTTGGTTAACTCTTGTATGTTATGACCATGCTGTCTGCCTGTTGCAGGGCTTGTGTTCCAGGCGGTGTGCTGTTGGGGGGGACAGGGCCCGCTCGGCTGAGGGGCCTTTGTCCGAATACGCTGGCGATGTGAGGGGCGGGGTCACTAGGTGCCCCCCTGGTGGGGTCTTGATGCTGGCATCATGGACTTCTCCGGGCCCCCATTCCAGGGAGTCCAGTCCTTTTGGTGGGTCTGTGTCTTCCTTCGCGCTCCGCTGCTACGGCCTTGCCACGGGGTTGGGTTTGCCCTTGACCCCGTGATTCTGGGGGCAGTGACGAGGTTGTTCCTCCGTTCGTTCCCGGGTGGCATGCGGGTTGTGCATGTGTGTAGTCGTGGGGTCAAGCCACGGTCTGCTCACCCTGTGCGTTAAGTTGCTTGAGTGCCTCTTCGCACGGTCGGGTCCGTCGCCTTCCCGTGAAGCCTCTAATAGGGGGGATACCCTCCATTAGGGGGGGTCGGGGGGGCTCGGCCCTCCCTGTTCTGATGGTTTTGGGGGGCTGTCAGCGGGGTGTATTTGTCAGCCAAGTGGCTCCGCTTGGCCTCCCTTGTGCAGTAGGTGATGCCAAGCTAAGCCACTAACGATACAGAACGTTAGGTTATGACTATAACCAAGTTCTGTTAGTTAGGGGCGATGCTTGGCATCAGACGGCCGCTGCAGCCCTTGACCTCACCTTGTGGTGAAAGCTTGGGAAGGAGGAGAGCAGGTGACCACACACCTGCTTATGAAGGTAAGCTGATGAGGGGTGTGGTCAGACTAATACTGGTATTAGAGGTACATTTGTGGTTTATTCAGTACGCGTGCACGTACGCGAGATAGTGCAGTAGGTGATGCCAAGCATCGCCCCTAACTAACAGAACTTGGTTATAGTCATAACCTAACGTTTTAACCTTAGTTTTTATTGCTCTCTTTCTTCCAGTATGGCTGCCTGTAACCATTGGTAACCAGTTGTAGAATAGGAAAAATGGACTGCCTTTATATAGCGCATTTATCCAAGGTATTTTTTTTTTAACATATGCCTGATATTCGTCCATTCATTCACACACCAACAGCGGAGGCAACCATGCAAGGTGCCAACCTGCTCACCAGGAGCAGTTAGGGGTTAAGTGTCTTGTCAAGGACACTAGACATGCTGCCTGGGAGGAACTGGGCGTGATCACCAGGCGACTGCTCTACCTCCTGAGCCACTGTCGCCACTGGAAAAGCATATTACTGTTCTACTGTTTACAATGGATCCAGTAATAAATAATAATAAACTATAATTATTATGTTCTCTTAAAGCAGCACATAGCTGCTGTTTTTCACATAGCAACCACTGTATCTTCCATTGTCATGTACATAACAATGGTTGCTATGTTACAGGCAGCCATGTTGGAAGAGAAAATAACTACACATTCCGATAGCAAGACCATACTTAGGACAACACTAGTTTGAGCTACTAGTTCAATCGAAACTATGAGCGTTTAAGTTACTTTTGATTGTATAGGGATGATCTTACTCTGAACATGTTACAAGCTGAATTCCACCTTCATTGAGCTGTCCTATTTTAATTAGCCAACGTGAAAACAACCATGATGATTTCAGTGGAAATTCAGTATGCTTACGCATGTTGGTTATTATGTTGTTAGTGTTGCTAAAATCTATATGAATTGAAAATGGGGGACCCTGATGGAAACAAGACAAACGTATTTCTCAGGTCTGCATCCCCTTAACAATTGTATGTATTGAGCCGTACTGTATTGTACCCATTCTGCAATCTGTTAAATAAAGTTTTCATTCATTCATTCATTCATAGATGTACGTAGGTAGGGCACTGTATACATAATAGGCTACATGACGTGTTGCTTTCGAATGGTAGGCTAAATAAAATAGAGATAGGCTATGTCCTATGGAACATATTTCAGGATATTTCGAAAATTCTATTATATTTTTGGCACACATCTCTCTCTCTCCCTCTTTCACACACACACACACACACACACACACACACACACACACACACACACACACACACACACACACGCACACGCGCGCGCGCCCACGCGCTATTAAGTTGCAAATAAATCATTTAAGTTAACACTCATGCGTGAATTCATTAGGCGACCCACCTGCATTCATTTTGGGACGTCATCCGCCGCGGCACCTGCTTTTAGTTATCCACATAATGTCACAAACTCTGTACATCCGATGACGTGAAAACTTACTCCAAATACATCGTGAAAAGAATTAGTGTTTTAAAAAAAAATATGGAATGTGCGTTCTTTCTTTCTGTCAAGCGAATGCTAGGCTACTTGTCGAAGACACCTCTTTCGGTGGAGTTGCGGCTGTGTGGCCAGAGAGCATCTCTTGTGCTGATCCTGCTGCCAGACTGGTGGCGCGCTCACCGAGCATCTGTCTGGAGACGGGGCACTTCCTGAGGCACCAGTGACCAAACCCACTTATACTATGAACACATTTATAATAATATAATAATAATAATAATAATAATAATAATAATAATAATAATAATAATAATAATAATAATAATAATAATAATAATAATAATAATAATAATAATAATAATAATAATAATAATAATAATACTGTAAACTACTAACGAGTCGGTCGCAGTCAACCAGCGTTTTTAGTTTACAATCATAATAAAAACAATTATAATGATAAAAAAAAAAAAAAAACACACACACACACAATAGCACAGTTGCATTTATTCGATGGGATAAATTAGCCACACTTTTATTTGACATGTGGAATTAAATGTTGCACAGTTGCAATACAGTATTAATAAACCTGTTACTGTCGATGATGATTTTGAACCGAGATAATTAGGCTAGTTTATACTTGTTGTGGTCTGATTTGGTCAGATTGTTGACAGTGCGTGACATAAAGTCTGGAGAACACACTGTGGACTACCTTGTCTTTGTTGAGATCAGCAGACCATGCAGGCTCAGAACTGACAATAGTTTGATATTATATTCTAATGTATTGTTGTCATACCTTCAGGCATGGTATGTATAATGAAGAAATGAACACTGCCAATTTACGTTAGTTTGTTTTGCCTGTAAAATATCTCTGGGTTTATAACCATGATGTTATGATTGCTCTCATCACTTTGTCACTAAACGTATTGTTTCAACTGCAACACGTCTTGAATACTAGAACTCCCAGCAAAGTTCCTAAAAGCTATTTCCCAAAACATGTTCTCCATGCAGGACACCGAGAGGCTGCTGTGCTTCCTGGGCCGGCATCTGTCGCATGATTGAATGAAAGCAACTCTTTAAAAACCTTCTTCATAACAGGAAGCTGCTCTCCCTGTTTCCTGCGCAACAGGCAAGACTTCCTTGGACAGGGTTGGTTCAGTTAACCCCTTAGGTAGACGTGTAATAGAGCCGACTCTATGTGTTGGTGCCCGATGGCTCGAGGAAAATACCAAACTTTGAGTAACGTCCAACCGGGACTCTGTGGGTGTGTGTGGGCTGTTCAAGGACACTGACACCTTCTGCAAACACAGAGTGGAGGCTGGGAGAGCCAACCACCTGGGGGGACGTGCTGTCTGACAGGTTAAAACGCCCACACGTTGGGAAGTGGGAATATTTATACCTCCCTTCTTTCACGGTTGAAGGTCAAACAAAGCAGCGCAGACCTGGGGGACATTAGAGCTGGATAGTGATAGAGGACAGAAGTACAATGGAAGAATCAGCGCAGCGGGGCACTGGTTCTATAGACTGCAGGGGCACTGGTTCTATAGACTGCAGGGGCACTGGTTCTATAGACTGCAGGGGCACTGGTTCTATAGACTGCAGGGGCACTGGTTCTATAGACTGCAGGGGCACTGGTTCTATAGACTGCAGGGGCACTGGTTCTATAGACTGCAGGGGCACTGGTTCTATAGAGACTGCAGGGGCACTGGTTCTATAGACTGCAGGGGCACTGGTTCTATAGAGACTGCAGGGGCACTGGTTCTATAGACTGCAGGGGCACTGGTTCTATAGACTGCAGGGGCACTGGTTCTATAGACTGCAGGGGCACTGGTTCTATAGAGACTGCAGGGGCACTGGTTCTATAGAGACTGCAGGGGCACTGGTTCTATAGAGACTGCAGGGTCACTGGTTCTATAGACTGCAGGGGAACTGGTTCTATAGACTGCAGGGGCACTGGTTCTATAGACTGCAGGAGCACTGGTTCTATATAGACTGCAGGGGCACTGGTTCTGTAGACTGCAGGGGCACTGGTTCTATAGACTGCAGGGGCACTGGTTCTATAGACTGCAGGGGCACTGGTTCTATAGACTGCAGGGGCACTGGTTCTATAGACTGCAGGGGCACTGGTTCTATAGAGACTGCAGGGGCACTGGTTCTATAGACTGCAGGGGCACTGGTTCTATAGAGACTGCAGGGGCACTGGTTCTATAGACTGCAGGGGCACTGGTTCTATAGAGACTGCAGGGGCACTGGTTCTATAGAGACTGCAGGGTCACTGGTTCTATAGACTGCAGGGGCACTGGTTCTATAGACTGCAGGGGCACTGGTTCTATAGACTGCAGGGGCACTGGTTCTATATAGACTGCAGGGGCACTGGTTCTATAGACTGCAGGGGCACTGGTTCTGTAGAGACTGCAGGGGCACTGGTTCTATAGACTGCAGGGTCACTGGTTCTATAGACTGCAGGGGCACTGGTTCTATAGACTGCAGGGGCACTGGTTCTGTAGAGACTGCAGGGGCACTGGTTCTATAGACTGCAGGGGCACTGGTTCTATAGACTGCAGGGTCACTGGTTCTATAGACTGCATAGGCACTGGTTCTATAGACTGCAGGGGCACTGGTTCTGTAGACTGCAGGGGAACTGGTTCTATAGAGACTGCAGGGGCACTGGTTCTATAGAGACTGCAGGGTCACTGGTTCTGTAGACTGCAGGGGCACTGGTTCTATATAGACTGCAGGGGCACTGGTTCTATAGACTGCAGGGTCACTGGTTCTATAGAGACTGCAGGGGCACTGGTTCTATAGAGACTGCAGGGGCACTGGTTCTATAGAGACTGCAGGGGCACTGGTCATGTAGACTGTAGGGGCACTGGTTCTATAGAGACTGCAGGGGCACTGGTTCTATAGACTGCAGGGGCACTGGTTCTAGAGACTGCAGGGGCACTGGTTCTATAGAGACTGCAGGGGCACTGGTTCTATAGACTGCAGGGGCACTGGTCATGTAGACTGTAGGGGCACTGGTTCTATAGAGACTGCAGGGGCACTGGTTCTATAGACTGCAGGGGCACTGGTTCTAGAGACTGCAGGGGCACTGGTTCTATAGAGACTGCAGGGGCACTGGTTCTATAGACTGCAGGGGCACTGGTTCTATAGACTGCAGGGGCACTGGTCATGTAGACTGCAGGGGCACTGGTCATGTAGACTGCAGGGGCACTGGTCATGTAGACTGCAGGGGCACTGGTTCTATAGACTGCAGGGGCACTGGTTCTATAGACTGCAGGGGCACTGGTCATGTAGACTGCAGGGGCACTGGTTCTATAGACTGCAGGGGCACTGGTTCTATAGACTGCAGGGGCACTGGTCATGTAGACTGCAGGGGCACTGGTTCTATAGACTGCAGGGGCACTGGTTCTATAGACTGCAGGGGCACTGGTCATGTAGACTGCAGGGGCACTGGTCATGTAGACTGCAGGGGCACTGGTCCTATAGAGACTGCAGGGGCACTGGTTCTATAGAGACTGCAGGGGCACTGGTTCTATAGACTGCAGGGGCACTGGTTCTATAGACTGCAGGGGCACTGGTTCTATAGACTGCAGGGGCACTGGTCATGTAGACTGCAGCACTGGTTCTATAGACTGCAGGGGCACTGGTTCTATAGACTGCAGGGGCACTGGTCATGTAGACTGCAGCACTGGTTCTATAGACTGCAGGGGCACTGGTTCTATAGACTGCAGGGGCACTGGTCATGTAGACTGCAGGGGCACTGGTTCTATAGACTGCAGGGGCACTGGTTCTATAGACTGCAGGTGTATCAGAACCATCAGGAGAATCTGAAGGAGTTACATTGACCTTGAAGTTACTATAACAACAACCTTGTGTTATTATCCTGTTCACCTTCATGATGGTTGTTATATTGGCTAATACAGTATGTGGGTCCGTTGTAAATATTCAGTTACCGGTAATCAAGTCAGCTAAACATTAGAATATGGTCCTATCTGATGATTTAATTCGATCCTCTATGATTTAATGATTTAATGTGATCCTCGTGCTTATTGGGGTAACCGTGTTGTTTGTTTGCTTGATTACAATACATGTATATGACACCTAATGTATTTGAATGTAGGCATAACATCAGAACAATGTGATCATATCACAGTGACTCAGTTGTTTTGTTTGCACTTGTTTGCCGGGACATGGATAAATCTATGATGAAGTGTTGACGTTAGTCCCGTTTTAAATATGTCAGTAGCAGCATATTCATGGCTGCAGAACCTAAGCCGTTGTTCTTGTAATGGAAAAGCACCTCCAATATAGCTCCGGCCTGGTCTTTGGCAGTCGCCGGAGAGAGACAGAGAGAGAGAGAGAGAGAGAGAGAGAGAGAGAGAGAGAGAGAGAGAGAGAGAGAGAGAGAGAGAGAGAGAGAGAGAGAGAGCGCTCTTGCAGAATCTGACATTTGTTTTGGGTTGTTTTCTTGTTTCACTTGTGCAAAATATGTTTTTCCTTTGCAGGGTTAGCAAAATAGAAGCTTGTCAATAGTATTGTGTCATGTGCCTGGAGACAAGAATGGCTCCAGAAGTAAATACCCCCCCCCCCCTCCTGACCAGATGTGTCACAGACGGTCAAAACATGTTTTTTTGGGACAGAGGACACAGATTTCCTGGACTGCCTGTAGCTCAGTCACCCC
>NC_140170.1:152271699-152351699 GCF_963971535.1 Notolepis coatsorum
AAAATAAACCACAATGGCCAAAACATGAGCCACTGGCCTTTGCTGCCTTAGATTAATGGGTGCTGGAAAGGTCTATCCTTTGGAGAGGATGTTGAGTTTGTGTTGCGTGTATCTATCTGCTGTTCTACTGCATTATCCTCCTCCTCTGCAGCATTTTCCTATATCCCTGTAATGGGTTTGAACACTTGTGTCCCTTGGTCCTGTAATGTAATGTGCATTCCCTACATGTCGAGGTGTGTGTGTGTGTGTGTGTGTGTGTGTGTGTGTGTGTGTGTGTGTGTGTGTGTGTGTGTGTGTGTGTGTGTGTGTGTGTGTGTGTGTGTGTGTGTGTGTGTGTGTGTGTGTGTGTGTGTGTGTGTGTGTGTGTGTGTGTGTGTGTGTGTGTGTGTGTGTGTGTGTGTGTGTGTGTGTGTGTGTGTGTGTGTGTGTGTGTGATGATAATGTATAGCCTACCTAACAGGAAAGAAGTGGAAACACTCTGAAACCGTATGGCACTGCAGCGCTTCAACTCTCACGCCTATGTATGCATTTGCACTATATGTGTTCCTGTGACAACATACAGTCACACGAGTCACACCAACACACACCCGCACACACACACACACACACACACACACACACACACACACACACACACACACACACACACACACACACACACACACACACACACACACACACACACACACACACACACACACACACACACACACACAGGCATGCAGGTGGGCCTGGCATAATGGTGTGACTCGTGGACACATATAATGCAAATGCATACATAGGCGTGAGAGTTGAAGCGCTGCAGTGCCATACGGTAAGTACACCATGAGCACCAGAGGTTATAGTACTGTGCGGTAAGTACACTTGTCGTTGCTCAGATAGTGCTTTCAGATGTGTGCATTTGCACACCGGCCTGGTTGTCAGTAGTGCTCTAAGTTGGTGCCGTACTATTTCTTGGTGTTGTGTGCTTGTGGAAGAAATAACTCTCACATGGATTTGCAGCTGAATTCCACCCGTCATTCTGTACAATGTAAACAGAAACCATAATTCACCCCACTGAATAAATCAATGTAAGGAAAAAACACAATTCAACCCCTCTGAATAAATCAGTACTTTTCCCTCCAACCAACAGCATAATAAATAACAATAACATCAACACACACACACACGGCGAGACAGTAAACACATTTTGGGGGTTTCCAGCTCGTATTTGACAATACATCCTCCATCATGCTGCCGGCTCAGGGAGATATGAGTGAGTGACTGTGACGTCTGTGTGTGTTGGTTCAGGCTCGCCTCAGATATCTGCAGCAGGGAGCGCAGGAGAAAACAGAAAAACACAGATGGTTGTTGCTTTGCTTCTTCCGTCAGACCTGTGTGACCTTTACACAAAGATAACAGGGCGGGTTCTTATCCCCAGCCCCCCTTCCCAAACACAGCCAGGCCTTGGCTGCTTCGAGGGAAGACTTCCTCCCTACGAACCCCCGATAGAACAGTATCAGCGCCACCACTTCTCCTTTTGTGTCTGCATCGGCTTTTGTTTTTGATTCATTAAGTCCTTTCTAATCAAGGCAAGGCCCTGACAGACAGGAAATGAGAGGTCTGGGTTAGAATAACGTAGGAGGGCTTTCTGGAGTGGCCTGTGTAACAATGTGAGAGTTGGAGTTGGACATATATCACATTCACACGTGACACGAGTTCCATCCGACTGATGGTAACATTATGTGTGTGTTTGTTTGTTTGTTTGTTTGTTTGTTTGTTTGTTTGTTTGTTTGTTTGTTTGTTTGTTTGTTTGTTTGTTTGTTTGTCTCAAACAAGAGGAAAGGTCCTCTCCCAAAGCCCTGGATCCCATACATACAGCAGAATGAGATTAAATCTAGGAGGGTTAAAGATGCACTATGGAAGTCTGGCACCTTGTGGCCATTCGAGGTAATTGCGCCTTGTTAAAACATGGTGGATAAGAGAAAATGACGACAAAGCATTTTGTCAAACAAAGTAACTTTGAGGCACTGTTTCCGTGGATGCATTGATGGGCCAGAAGGGATATTTTGTATTCAGTCCGGGTGGTGATGGGGAGCCAGTGAAGTAAGTGGAGGATGATGGGTGTGATGTGGTCGTGTTTACGCACTCTCATCAGGATCCTAGCAGCGCTGTTCTGAATGTATTGGAGCCTCTGGAGACTCTTGCTAGGGATCCCGATGAGAAGTGTGTTACAGTAATCCAGCCTGGAGGAGACAAAGAGAAAATATTACTACCTACTATACTACAGTAATATGTCTTACTACTATGCACTCAACACTGCAGCGCCCATGTTTCAACACGGTTTGATGAACATTGTTACTCAGCTGAAAGAGTTGTACCCTTCCTGCTGACTTGTCTTACAGAACGCATAAGTCGCTTTGGATAAAAGTGTCAGCTAAATGACAAAATGTGAAATGTAAAATGTAATTAACATTTTGTTTGAATAAAAATTAAGAACAAGAAAATCATTAAAGGGATGTCCCGATCGCCTTTTTTTGCTCCCGATCCGATCCCGATCATGTGATTTTGAGTATCTGTCGATACCGATCTTTCCCGATCCGATCTTTCACATTAGTAACCAATTTGACAAATTTCTTTCAGAAACTGGCAAAGCGAGACAAGCCCCTCTGTTCCCTTGAAATAGCCCCAGTCGAGCACGGCGGCTCGCATTACATTCACCATACGAGTGAATGAATGAATGAAAACTTTATTTAACAGATTGCAGAATGGGTATAATACAGTACGGCTCAATACACACAATTGTTAAGGGGATGCAGACCAGAGAAAGACGTTTGTCTTGTTTACATCAGGGTCCCCCATTTTCAATTCATAGTGAGAGAAATATGCAAAGTTTCAATCTGTCTCCTATTTTCGGCCCACGTCACTGTTGTGCGACGGTGTAAATCAAAGGAAATGCATTTGTTTTGGCAAATTCTTCTGCTCTGTGTGACAATAAATAAATGAATGATGATATGTAATTTTAAACCAAAACTAAGGCCTCAGTATGAGTTTAAGACGTGAACATGGTCATGTTTGTTGAATAAAATAAAACTTGTATTTATCTTTTTTACTGCCGATTTTTATCAAATTTTTTTCCCCGATCCCGATCCTCTGAAAATCACGTGATCGGCGCCGATCCCAATCACGTGATCGGATCGGGACATCCCTAATTAAAAGGTTGTCACTGATGTGTGAGAGTTTCATTAACCACCATAGCTTCAATTCTGAGTCACGCCTTTCTGAATGTATAAGCGTGGCTTGGGCTTGCGGCCAATCAGTGAAGGGAAAGGCCTGTACTTCATTGGTCATGTGAAAGGTTTGAGGTTAGGAAAACAATGCAGAACAGCAACAATAGAATATGGAAACAGCTACATAACCAGTAGCGACGCATGCTCTAAATGACCGGGGATTCCATGATCTGCCAAATCAGAATTGTTTTCACAACCTATGGACCTGGACAGATATGTTAAATCAGAATCTCCAGTGGTGGTCACGCAGCCGCTTTGTCGAAAATAAACCTCTTGAATCATGAAACATCTCCAACAAAACAATTGTCCTCTGTCTTCCGAACCAGTTAGCCATTCCAGTTTGCTTATAACTTAGTTATCGACATTAAAAGTACGTATGTCCCTTCCCGGCTCTGGCCTGAACAATGCAGAGCTGTGGTGTCGGTATGAGCAATTGTTGTTAACATTTTTATTTAGTGAAATAATTTAGTAATAGATACTCGACAAGATCTCTGTCACCTTCCATTGTTGTTGATTGTTAGGGTTAGGGTTAGGGTTAGCATAACATATCTATATGACACATTTACGTCTAAAGGTTATATTCAAGTGGGTGGTGGTACTATTGTACTGACTGTGATTACTTCTCCTATTACTATTGGCAGGCTTGAAGTTTGAAGGTGTTCAGGAGGTAGAACACCTGCCTGACCTGGATGGTGTTTCTCCTAGGGCACATTGGGTACAGTTTACATTCAAAATACAATTGGAATACACAATACACATTTGCATTGTACTGGCCTATAAAACAATCTCATAGATTCATGTAATTGTATAATGTAAAAACAGTACAGTGCAATAATACATTCTTCTGCTCTGAGCTGTCTGTGTATGTATGCTGCATGTTATCTCCATGTTGTCTGTGTATGTACTGTATGTTGCATGTGACTCCATGTTATCTCCATGTTGTCTGTGTATGTACTGTATGCTGCATGTGACTCCATGTTATCTCCATGTTGTCTGTGTATGTACTGTATGCTGCATGTGACTCCATGTTATCTCCATGTTGTCTGTGTATGTACTGTATGCTGCATGTGACTCCATGTTATCTCCATGTTGTCTGTGTATGTACTGTATGCTGCATGTGACTCCATGTTATCTCCATGTTGTCTGTGTATGTACTGTATGCTGCATGTGACTCCATGTTATCTCCATGTTGTGGAGTTGATTATCAGGTTTACAGGTTAATTACTGTCACTGCTTTGTGTTTGTCACAGTGTTCTATTCCCTTGACAACACAACTCTCCCCTGAGTGAACAAGGTGACCCGGTATGAGGGATTCTTATGGACGGGACTAAAACCTCATTCATATGCTCAGAAAACACATACAAACAGTATAGAGTCTCTCTCCCACTGTTCAATGGCTGGCATAATTCAAGATGTGATGTCCTTGGCTTGAATACACATAGAATATTTACTTGTTCGTGGAAACCTTGAAAATAAAATAACTCACATATGTCTCCAAGAAAACACATTTAATCACATGTCAATCACACACACGCACATGCATGCAAGCCTGTGCACTGTGGACAAAGACACGCACACAAGGACACACACACACACATACAGTACACACACATACAGTACACACACACACACACACACACACACACACACGCGCGCACACACACACACACACACACATACAGTACACACACACACACACAGTACACACACACACACACACGCACACACACACACACACACACACACACACACACACACACACACACACACACACCCGCACACACACACACACACACACACACACACACACACACACACACACACACACACACACACACACACACACACACACACACACACACACACACACACACACACACACACACACACACACACACACACACACACACACACACACACACACACACACACACACACACACACACACACACACACACACACATAAATCGACACACTTTGGGGAATAGAAAGGTTCAGTTGTCCTGCCTGTGGTCAGGCTTTTGCTGAGGTGGCTTTCTTAGGGAGTAATAATCACGCATAGGGAGCACCCGGGATGCAGGGGGGAGATGCTCCATACAAAGACTCTACACACGTTCTTCCAACATCAGCACAAACGGCACAGTCAATTTTCATTTACGGCAGTAGGAAAAACCACAAAGTGTGGAATATGCTTCAGCATGTGTATTGGATCATGAAACAATCCAATGAGAATGAGAACGACGATGAGTGGAGGTCACGACATTGTTGTCGCCTGACAGATCTGCCTGACAGAGAAGGTTCTTTGACTTCAAATAATCATTATTTCATAAGAAGAACGCATGTATAGCAAAGACTATAAACATGATAATGTATTTGCATATAACTTCTTTTTCTCCAGGTTGAGAACCAGTGCTCTAAAAAACACAGAAGGTGTCGGAATTCTCTGTCCATCTGCCTATACGACACCACTGACTGTATGTAGAGTAAGACCTCTGCTCCTGTCAACCAATGCGTGCCTGAGGCTCCAGACTTGGATGCCTGCTGTTCATTATCTACAGTATATGTTTCCCCTCGGTCAGATCATCCACCGGCATGGCCTTAGCTTTCACTGCTACGCTGATGACCCCCGACTCTACCTCAGTACCAAACCCTCCACCCACCTCCCTCCCCGGTTTCTCATCAACTGCTTTCACAACATAATAAACTAGATGACATCAAACTCAACAGCAACAAAACAGAGCTCATAAATGTTCATGAATTTCATGTGTTCCTTTACTCCCTGCAGAAGAAAACACAACAACAACAACAACAACAACAACAACAACAACAACAACAACAACAACAACAACAACAACAACAACAACAACAACAACAATAACACAGATCGGTTGGCACCTTGCATGGGCGCCTCCGCCGTTGTTGCGTGTGAATGTGTGAGTGAATGGGTGAATGTGAGGAACACAATTGTAAAGCGTTTTGGATAAAAGTGGATAAATGCACTATTATTTCCCATTTATTTCTATCATCACTACATCATCTCTATAGACAGGCAAAAGGCCTCCTTCTTTTCTCCATCAGTGTCGATGCCTCAAGGAGCTCCACCAGAAGCCAGTGTGGTTCCAGACCGGCTAGGCGTCTCCTCCATCAGGTCAAATGTGAATCTGCTCTTCTGAAAACAAAAGAGGCCAGGCTGACGCCAAAACATGTTCAACAGAATATTCAATAATTGATAGAATTTAGCCTTCCAATTCAGATTTAATTCAAATCTCACTATCTGTTTCAAAATGGGATGTATCAGTTAGTTTCAACATATACACATTACTTTGTCTATAAAGAATAGTTATAGTTTATCAATTGCCAATGGTAAACACAAAAAGTAACAATTCCACTTTTGACTTGGATTGGTTCAAAACACGTAATGGCTTAAGAGAAAACAAAAAAGGATATTCCAGGATGTGAAAGACCCAGCAGCAGAGCCCAGTGGTAAGATACTATTATTGTAATACATTCTAAATATAATAACATACACAGTTCTATACTCAGGACTCTACTGTACTGATAGTACAGTTTGATCTGTCCCTGGAAATGTACTGTACCCATACAAGCTGCCTTTCAATTTTATTCCCCATGATGCAGATACAATTTGATTTGTATCCTCACATCTTTGGCCATAATTGTATGAATTTGCATGCAAATCTCTCTCTCTCTCTCTCTCTCTCTCTCTCTCTCTCTCTCTCTCTCTCTCTCCCTCTCCCTCTCTCTCTCTCTCTCTCTCTGTCTCTCGCTTTCTCTCTCTGTTTACTGTAACAGGACAGTACTGAGGGCAGCAGGACAGTAATGAAGGCAGCAGGACAGTACTGAAGATAACAGGACAGTACTGAAGATAACAGGACAGTACTGAGGGCAGCAGAACATAGCTGAAGGCAGCAGGACAGAGCTGAGGGCAGCAGGACAGAGCTGAGGGCAGCAGGACAGAGCTGAAGGCAGCAGGACAGAGCTGAAGGCAGCAGGACAGAGCTGAAGGCAACAGGACAGAGCTGAGGGCAGCAGGACAGAGCTGAGGGCAGCAGGACAGAGCTGAAGGCAGCAGGACAGAGCTGAAGGCAGCAGGACAGAGCTGAAGGCAGCAGGACAGAGCTGAAGGCAGCAGGACAGAGCTGAGGGCAGCAGGACAGAGCTGAGGGCAGCAGGACAGTACTGAAGGCAGCAGGACAGTACTGAAGGCAGCAGGACAGAGCTGAAGGCAGCAGGACAGTACTGAAGGCAGCAGGACAGTACTGAAGGCAGCAGGACAGAGCTGAAGGCAGCAGGACAGAGCTGAGGGCAGGACAGTACTGAAGGCAGCAGGACAGAGCTGAAGGCAGCAGGACAGAGCTGAAGGCAGCAGGACAGAGCTGAGGGCAGCAGGACAGTACTGAAGGCAGCAGGACAGTACTGAAGGCAGCAGGACAGAGCTGAGGGCAGGACAGTACTGAAGGCAGCAGGACAGAGCTGAAGGCAGCAGGACAGAGCTGAGGGCAGGACAGTACTGAAGGCAGCAGGACAGAGCTGAAGGCAGCAGGACAGAGCTGAGGGCAGCAGGACAGAGCTGAAGGCAGCAGGACAGTACTGAAGGCAGCAGGACAGAGCTGAAGGCAGCAGGACAGTACTGAAGGCAGCAGGACAGTACTGAAGGCAGCAGGACAGAGCTGAAGGCAGCAGGACAGAGCTAAAGGCAGCAGGACAGTACTGAAGGCAACAGGACAGAGCTGAAGGCAGCAGGACAGAGCTGAAGGCAACAGGACAGAGCTGAAGGCAGCAGGACAGTACTGAAGGCAACAGGACAGAGCTGAAGGTCAAGGCCATAAATAAGAAGAACATGGTAGATGACTATGATGTAGAGAAGAGAGATGTGGTCCTGAAAACACCTCTACTCCACCTTCAGAGTCTACTCCACCTTCAGAGTCAACTCCACCTTCCAGGCCAGGTCATAAAAACACCTCAACTCCCCAGGACCACCATCGTCTTTGTGTCTTCATCATGGACAAAGGGTGATTCGATTTCAAAAGAGCAACGTGAGTAAACCACGTCTTAGATTTAAGATAAATTATCATATTCCGCAGGAATTCCACAACCATTTAATATTTAATATGGCTTTAATGTTAGTTAATGCAAGATACGTAAGTCATACACACCATTCATTCTGATCAATCAATACGGCTAAACTATGTCAATAGGGCGGTCCATATGCTGTTCTGCCTTATTCATTCAGTCAAGCTTTATTTACTCATTTACAGCGTCATTGAGTAATTACATTCATAGATCATCACATTGCGTCAATATTTTTTAAACACTAGAGTAGCTAATTTAAATGTATTCTGCAGGGTGTTCCACGGGTCAGGGGCGCAGAAGACAAAGGCAGATCTACCAAGTTCAGTACATATTCTAAGTGTCAGACGATCATTGGATTGAGTATGATGGGGTCCAGAGATGATGTAATTTGGACAATTTATAATTATGGCTTTAGAAACAGATGCCATTGCATCTCACTTCTTTCTGCCAGAGAGGACCACCCAACCTTGTTATATAAGATACAATGGTGAGTATCATAGCTAAATCTGATAGCTGAATGATAGACGAATGGCATAGAGTGGAAGCCGCCACATGTCTATAAATTACATCTCTGTAATCCAAAACAGAACACTGCGTCAACAACTTTCTTTTTGCTAATCATAGCTTTGTTCCTGTACAAAAATACAATAATTTGCTGCAATTTACTGGCAAGAATGCCCACATGGTATCTACAGCAAATGTAAATCCCTCATCAAGCCAAATAAGGTATTTGTATTCTGAGACTCTCTCAGTATCAGATCCATTCACAGTAGATATAAGACATTGTATAAACAGTATCTAGTCTTCCATTCAGCTGCACTCTGCTTTGAACATCTCATGTCTGGCTTCTTCAGTTTTTTACCTATTAAGGTTTTGTGGAACTTATTCTTAATCTGAAAACAACCTTTTCAATGTTCAATTCAATTCCAAAGCGCTTTACAATTTTGTTCCACCCATTCACACACCGACGGCAGCCATGCAAGGTGCCAACCGGCTCATCTGGAGCAATTAGGGGTTGTGTCTTGCTCAAGGACACTTCGACATGCTGCCTGGGAGGAGTGGGAATCGAACCGGGAACCTTTCGATTACTAGATGACCTCCTGAGCCATAATATCCCCCCGCCCCCAATGTTTATTTCCATAGTTAAAATGTCTTTACACCTGGAGCGGTGCTGCTCACAGGATGTGGTAAGTGCCGTGACAGCAGTTGGCGCTGCGATCAAAGACTGACCCTGCTGTCTATCACCAAGGGTCTCTAAAGGGACACGTTTATTCATTGTGTCGTCATGACAACCTGGGGTCAAAAAGGTCAGGTTTGATACAACGACCCACATCTGATCATTACTATCTTGGCAAACATTGGCAAGATGATATTGGCTAAGTCGTCATTATTTGATGCAACGAAAACCCCTCTGGCCCCTGGAGACCCTCCCCCACCCCTCCTTTCTGACCCACAGGCCATTGTCTAAAGCCCGCACAGTGGCTTCTGAGCAGCATCAGCGCTACGCTGCGTCTCTGTGATTTAGGTTATCTACCACGGTGAAGCCAATTCAATAACAAAGAGATTTAAATGTTAGGTAACTAACTGCAGCAGTTTCCCCTGCATGGGCAATAAAGAGAAAACGCTATTGAGAAAGTGTCTTGGAGAAGCATGGCGTGTGTAAAGGTTCTTAGTTGAGGTGTGTGTGTGTGTGTGTGTGTGTGTGTGTGTGTGTGTGTGTGTGTGTGTGTGTGTGTGTGTGTGTGTGTGTGTGTGTGTGTGTGTGCGTGCGTGCGTGCGTGCGTGCGTGCGTGCGTGCGTGCGTGCGTGCGTGCGTGTGTGTGTGTGTGTGCGTGCGTGCGTCCGTGCGTGCGTGCATGCGTGTGTGTGTGTGTGTGTGTGCACGCCCATGCGTTAATGCATGTGCACATATTACTTACTTCCCTTTATTTCCCTATAATGAGGTTAAGTGGAATATGAACCAGAGGCCCAGCTGAGGTCATCGCCCTCAATCACCAGGCAAAATCATTTTGGGCATCAATTTCTGTCTCGTCTCATTCAATTCATGTTCGTCCCCCTGTCGCTGAAGTGAATATTTGCCCCATAGCCACTGGAGCCGAGTGTCAAAATGTATCTCCCTCTTATTGAGTAATAGATGTGTTCGATAGAGGCAGAGCGATTTTCCCTGGGCTAATCAAATGTGGCTGATTAGATATAGTAGATGTATTCAGTTGCCTCTCAGCTAGTGTGGAAAACACAGCTATCCTCATCATCATTACAGCTGTCTCCATCTATCTCTCTACTGTGCCGCAGTCACAGTCTGTACAGTGTAGTAACGCAGACCGATCTCGCTGTTGTTTTCAAGGTTGTTGAAAAGAAAGTGTCTCAACACACGACAATGAAGCCGCGCTCCAGACATATATATTAGGGCTGTCAGTTTATCGCATTAATTAGATTAATGAATTACACAGCAAATTATCGCGTTATGAAAATGTACTCAAAATTTATTTAAAAAAAGTATTTAAAGTATTTAAAATGAAATGTAATTTTTTTTTAATCTCATTCAATCTCATAAGAAAGTAGAATACACATTTACAGACTTTTTTTTTAATATGGTCCATTTGCATGTTCTTGGTATCTGATTCTAGGGACATCTATGGATCTCAGGGAATGTATTCCCAGTGTCAGAAATACTGTGTCTGTTACTAGGCTTGAGTAAATTGTAATGATTGTTATCTTTGACTGTGAATAACACCATGCTAAAATTGACCAGACCTGAACAATCTAAGCAAATGAATAAATGTAAGATAATTAAACAGAAGGTTTTGTAGATACAGTACTGAATTTTGCCATCCGGACACATGTCATTTGAAATATGATTATAGAATATAGAATATCAGGCTTAAAATGGTTATGCGATTAAAATGCGATTAATTCGATTAATTAATTATAAATCATTTAATTAATTAGATACAGCACTAATATATATATATATACAGTATATATATTTTAGTAGAATACCGAGTAAGAGCGAGGAGGCTGATTATAATATTGTGTAGTCTGTGTAGGCCTCGGGTCGAACTCGCTCGCCTCCCTGTGTGTCTCAGTCAGAAATCCTGCTGGTCTTTAGTACTCCGTATATCCATATGGCTAACATCTTGACTTCATATGTGTTTTTAATCAAAAAAGAAAATTAGGGCTGTCAAATAATTACATTGTGTAACGTGTTAATCACATGTTGGGTTGTGATTAATCGCAATTAAAGCAAATAAAAAATACACAGAGTTAGCTAAATGCATCTTTAGGGGCTTTGTTGACAGATGAGTTGACCTGTTGGTTCCTCCATGGTATAATAACACACCATAGATGGTCAACTTCAAAATAAATTGGAAAGAACATTTGTACAACTTGGTTTAGCAATCATCCCAAGGTCCGTTAAGAAACGTTGCATAATGACACTTCACACGTGGACGTGGGCCTAAGATTTTCGGCTGAGCAGCGCAGAACAGATTTTGATTGTTTCTGTCAAGCGCATTTTTCAAACTGTAGATAGATACAATTCCAGCATAATGGCTGATTTATCTAATTGGGGTTAAGAATTTCATAACACTAGGCTACATGCATGATAATGAAACAGGAATGAAACCATGGGTTACAGGCATCGGTGACCATCCTAATGTAGCAGCAGGCTCCCACTGGGAGGAACGCTGTGCCTTCAAGCAATATGCAAATTTTTACGAGGTCCATTATAAAGTTTGTGCTAACACCGACATAACCAGGCCATAAAGCAGGAGATATCATCCTTGGGGCAAACCTGCTATTGGATTCCCATTTCTTTCAGGTTGTACACATTGTGGTATAATCAGGTTGTGCTTATTTTGCTACATAAACCCCTTCAGCAACACCCCTTCTCAGCATTCCCTCTCACCTGCAGGGGGGATGGTGGTTATTCACTACTGCACCTTATGTGTGCTTCTAATACTACCACTAACTATACATACAGACAAACTATGCATTTATAATGGTTTATAACAATTGCGACCATAATGACTTTGACTTAATATGATTATTGATATACAGTAAAAATGATAATAATAATAATAATAATAATAATAATAATAATAATACACTTTATTTATATAGCACTTTTCATACAATAATTGCAGCTGAAAGCGGCTGAGTGGCGCAGTGGGCAAGGCGCTCGCCACTAACGCAGGAGATGCTGGTATCGAGCCCAGCTCTCGGTGTTGCTACCGGCTTGGCCGGCCGTCATACTAACACAATTGGCAGTATTAGAGGGTGGGAAAGCCGGTGGGTGGGGATTGGACGTTGTGGACAGCGACTCCTACAGGTCGGTTGGGTGACGCTGGTGCGGCGGAAACAGGAAGTATCGGGGGCAGCGTGAGCCTCCCACGCGTTACTCCTCGCCACTGAGAGTTCGAGCTGCTGCGGTGAAAAGATGTGACAGGCTGCCTCCTCGTGTACCGGAGGGGACACGTGATGCAAGGCTTCTATCCTCACTACAGTTGACCAGTGGGAGGCATAGTCTAGCAACGTTCAAGACAGGGGCGGGAAGAATTGGAAATACGAAATTGGGATGGGAGAAAAATAGAAAATGGGGAGAAAAATTGCAGCTGAAAGTGCAGAGCAGTAACAATCAACATACAATTAGCATAAAATAGACAGAATAAAAGCAATGCAGAGAATAAGAAAAAGGGTAAAAACTTTAAAAAGCAATGCAGGTAATAACAATACAAATATTGACTCTCACAGTTTGAAATCTTCCGCGTTAGTTTGAAGTTACTTGATTTTTCGTATTGATTATCCTGTCAATTGTGTCTCCTCCTGGTGATTTGGGCCCCCTTGGACTTTGTGTGAAGCCAACTGTCAACAATCTAGGGTTGAAGATCGATTGTGACCTTATAAGATGGACATGATTTTCTATTGTAATTTCAAAGTAGTGGTAAGATGTAAGCTGGTAATGAGTGGCTAGGTCTTCGTGCCAGAGAGGAAGGATGAGGGTGCCAGGCTAAAATCTCACATTGGGTGCCAAATGAACCAGCGTCAGCCCTAGATTGACAATCAATATTTCTTATGATACTTTATAGACATTATGCCCTAATATTTACTTACTGCAGTAAGGTGTCAGTGAGGTTAGAATGCGAGGTCTGCTCGGTTGTACCATGTCGGCGTCATAACTAGCGTAGTGGTGAAATGAGAGGCAATATGACTTTTATCAAACAGTGCTCCAGCAGTAGACAGTGAGGGGAGGAGAGGCTGACAGGCAGGGGAAATGAAGCCTTTACATGGAGAGGCTGACAGGCAGGGGAGATGACGCCTTTACAGCCAGTGAGATGGAACAAGAGATGTCTCAGTCAGATACAGAAAACAGCAGGCTAATTAAGTCTTCTGTTTGGCAGGAGAGCTGTTGAGTTCCCTGCAGAGGCTGTCAGTAGAATGCCACAAAATGTGTAAGACAAATACAATCAAGACATAAGCTTTGAAGACTTTCATCACACAGGGTAAAGGATTTATCTACCATTCATGAACATCTAGCTGTATTAACATCTAGCTGTACATATAATATGTTTTTCTAGGCTATAATATATATAATAATAATAATTAATTTAATTTATAGATTGCTTCTCAGTAACCCGAAGTCGCTGACAGTAGGCAGAAAAAAAGAATAAAAAAAGAAACAAAAGAAACATAGAACCACAGGGGAAACAGGGAACAGTATGAAATACAAAGGAACATAGAGCCACAGTAACAAACAACAACAACAGGTTGGAGGAGGGTGGTTATGGGTGGGGAAGGTTAAAGGTTATTACAGCCTAGAAAAACAACCAGATTTCCACATTGATGATGTATTGAAATTCCGCAATGGGCTTTGAATGGGTATGGGTTTAATGTACCATATAAGGTCATGGTACTCTCATTAAAGATCACATGAACTTTCAATTTAAGTAACAAATCACAAAACCAGATGTTTTTCACGCAACAGCAGCTGTGTGATCCATTCATATCTACATGGTATGGTATAGTGTGTGGTAATGTTCTTCCAAAGCCAGAAACACAAGTACCAGGACCAGAAACAAGCTGCTCTACAGAGAGTGTATTGGGAAAGATGGTAAAGATACCATCACCCTGGGAACATTTCTCAGGATCATTATATACATGTATACTTGGTTCACAGGTGATAACTACACTGATAATCAATGGGGCATACAACTCTATCATTGTCTCTGAAGCAGCTCCAGAATTTACTTCTTGATAATATTGAAGATTTTAATCTTAATCTCCGGATTCCAGTTTATGGAGAGCATTGTTCTGTCATGGCAAATATTATCATGTCCTTTTATAGATCTGTGTTGAAATACATATTATATCATACATATTCGACTAGTTTAATATGAGTCAACTAAGACTCGCTATTAAAAGGGAGCTTGCCCACTAGCTTGAGGTCGGCCACTATTACGTTGCTACAGAAAAAGGGCAAAGACCCTCAATATTGTGGGAACTATAGGCCTATTTCCCTGAGTAATTTAGAAGAAAAAGTATTAGCAAAAATACTAGCAAATAGAATAGAGGATGTATTACCGAGTTTGGTGCACTCAGACCAAGTGGGTTTCGTGAAAGGGAGAAATTCAGCTGATAATATTCGCAGACTCCTACACATAATGTGGAAGGTTAGGAACGATGTAGAGCCTACAGTGGCCTTCTCATTGGACGCCGAAAAGGCCTTTGATAAAGTGGAGTTTGCGTTTTTGTTTCACACGCTGGAGCGTTTTGGATTCGGACCATCGTTTGTTGGATGGGTAAAACTGTTATACACAAATCCGATGGCCTCTGTCCTGACTAACGGGATCATATCCTCGCCCTTCAACCTAGGACGGGGGACGAGGCAGGGCTCTCCGCTTTCTCCCCAAATGTTCGCGCTTTTCCTCGAACCACTTGCCATCGCACTAAGAACAAGTCAAGACATCAAAGGGGTAATGGCGGGACAGGTGGAACATAAACTATTTTTATAAGCAGATGATATTTTATTGGTGTCCAGCAATCCCCAAACAGCAGCTGGGGTCATTGGAACAGTTATCGAGTCCTTCTCAGCAATATCTGGATACACAATCAACTGGAGCAAATCAGAAGCAATGCCTCTCTCTAAATGCTGTCCCTCTGATATCAGGAGGGGATGGCAGTTCAGGTGGATGCCGTCAGGGTTGATATATTTAGGAATAAAGCTGATCCCAGGTCTGAAAGAGATAGTACAAGCTAATATTGCCCCTATAATCGAACACGTTAGTGCTTTAACCCAGAATTGGGCCAAGATGAATATGTCCCTTCTTGGTAAGATACACTTAGTAAAAATGATATTGGCTCCCAAATTAAATTATATCCTATATATGCTTCCACTAACCCTCCCAACTCAGTTACTCAAACAATATGACAAGGTAATTAATATATATTTGTGGGGGGGCAAAAGGCAGCTATTCGGTCGGGCCAAAATGTATGCAGCTAAAGAAGATGGTGGCTTAACCCTGCCTAAACTAGACTGGTATCACTATGCGTTCTCACTCTCCCAGCTCTCCAAAATGAACCACTCGGCTGAAGAAGCACCTGCTTGGGTCAAGATGGAGGAGGAAATGGTATATCCCTCATCTCTGGAATCCTTCCTGACACAATCAGACAGACCTATACCTTTTAAGAACCCTCTCCTCTGGCATTTACCAGAGAAACTTGGAATCAATCACACAGGCTAACTAGAACTAACCCATATCTAACTGCAAACTAAAGATTGGTAAGAAATCAGTCATATGGGATGACTGGGTTAAAAAGGGGATACATGTACTAGGTGATATAGCCGGGTAAGATGGGGTATTACCGTTTGAGGATATGAATGATTTTGGCATAGATAATAAAAACGTCTATAGATTCCTGCAGATTAGACATTGTATATAGTCATCAGTGGTTGGGGCAAAATGTGGCCCGATTACTGCAATTCAAGAAATATTTTATAAAGGATGGCGTAGGAAAGGCGGTGCATCAAGGTTCTATGATGTTATAAGGGAACACAATGCACCCAAATTGGCGGGTCTGAGGTTGAGCTGGGAGAACGATGTACGTGAGGATATTACTGAGGAAATATGGGAGAAGCTGGTGTCCAAATGGGGTAAATTCTCTCGGGAGGCACAGTCACAACTTATCTTTTACAAAGTCTTAAACAGAAGCTATTGGACGCCTAGTAAACTAGCCAGACTAAAATTAAGAAACAGTGACATCTGCTGGAGATGTGAGAAGGAGACAGGTACTCTATTATTATGTTATACGAATGTGAGAACGTTCGGAAAATTTGGGATCAAATTGTGATATTCCTAAGTAAAGTTCTGAATGTAAAGGTGAATAACTCCCCAGCGGCATGCGTATTGGGTATAGTACCGAAAGAGATTAAACTGTCTAAGTACCAAGGAATGTGGTATAGAATGGCCATGATATCAGGATGTAGAATTGCCTTACGACATTGGAAATCACCCATTGATATTACTTTTAAGGAAGGGATGGAACTAATGTTCCGGACAGCATCATATGAAAGGGTAACATATAGAGTCGCAGGGAGAGAGGATATCTTTGCTGAGATATGGGATAATTTTCTACACCTAACTGAACGGTCTGGGGATGAATGATTGAGGCGGGGTTTCAGTATTATCAATGATAAATGTGAAAAGTAGGATCTGACCTGATGGTACATATATTTTATTTTGTATTATGTATGTATATACATATATTGTATGTCCGAATGGTGTATCTATGGCATAGCCATTTGCTCATCACACTCTCACATACGCATATCTAGCCTAGGACACACACAATCTTATGTACACGTAACTGAGCTACACACACTCACATGCACATGGCTGAGATATACATATCTAAGGCACACATACACTCATATACTCACATATAGGAAGCAGGCATACACACACATACTTACACACATATCTGAAGCATACGCTCTCACTTACACATATCGGGGATATACACATACATATGGGACACACACACATACATAGCTGAGACACACATACATATACACACATCTGAGATATACACTCACACACATGTCAGAGACATACATGGGTACGAGACATACAAAATGTAGGTTCACAGTCACATATCGGAGAAATACACACACATACACATATGAGACATACACACATACATACGTGAGACACGTACCCACATACACATATCTGAGACACACATTCATACACATTCTCACACACACTTACATATATCTGAGACACATCCTCTCACATGCACTATGGAGAAAGATGGCATCCCGATAGAGATGCAGCACATACTTGTATCGCAGGTAGAATTGGACTACATGTAACGTATATTCGTCTTGGTTATATATGCACAATATATAGTAATGTTTTTTGTTTTTTTTGTAAGTACTTTTTTAATTTCCATGTCTGTTTTTGGTATGTCTGTATAAGTCCTATGTAAGTTTTGTATGTCTACAAGAAAAAGAAAAAGACAAATGTTTGACTTTGCATGTTATGCTGATGAAAGTTCTTCCATGAAGATGTGTAAGATTTGTGCAAAAATATTAATAAATATATATATTTTTTAAATATGAGTCAACTAAACAGCCCAGACACTAGGCTACAGAGTGACACTGTCTCTTTAACAACGACCAAGGTTGGGGAGAAGATCACATTTGGCCTATCTTTTTCTTTTCTAGTGTGAACCGTAGCAAAGCTATTTCCCTCTCCAGTTACAATAACACCGCCTAGCCAAGGCTTGTTTATTCATTTCTCCCCTTTTGGGCATATTTTGGTTATCTTTTCTGTCATATCTGGATGTCTAATGTACGTAATTTCAATAATGTATTTAATGTACGTCTGACCAGGGTTTTGTCTCACTTCCTGGTCAGATGCTTGTGTACACTCGTGGTCTCTGATTAGTAACTGAGCATTTTCATATGTGATCACAATGAATAAATTCATTTTTTGTTCCTTTTTTATATAACTCGACTCAGAAGGATTTACTCGGCTCATCGTTTTGTTCTTAGTAATTTCCACAACAGTTCATAACACATATATTAATTACATTGTCCTACATTATATGAATTCATAATGGGTGGTATTCCTCTTCATAGCACACAATGTAAAGATGATTTTGAGTTGTGTAGCTCAGGCCCATGTTATTGGATGTCACCTGTAGAGGACAATGCTACCACAGGCTCATCTGCTATGTGCATCCATTACTAGGAGGAGTAGCGGGACAGAGCCATCGCAAGGGCAGCCTGTCAGTCTGAGACAAACACTAACATGATTATGGTAATGACTGCCAGTGGCCATTCCTCTGAGTACTACAAGATGCACACTTGAAACAGCAGCTCATTACAATTAATCAATAGATATAAATAGGCATCACTATCATTTACTTTCACCCATGGGAGACAAGAGATTGGTGAATGGTGCTGATATCTAAAGCTATTCAATCACCATGATGCATGGTGTATAAGGTTGTGGAATCTGGCAGACGACGGTAATATATTATGTCAACGTTCAATTCACACATCGTCAGCTGTTTCTTTGTCAGCAAATGCAATTAGCCAATCTGATAAACGCGTAGAAGTTCCAATACTGCTCTTAATGAGTTGCTGGCCAACCATAAACTTCTATTAATTTAATGTTCCATTGAAATTGACCCAAAGGATTATGAGTAGGATTATAGGGAGGTGTATAGTTTGACGTCACTGCATGGTTGTCAAGCTTTCCATTTTTGCATAAAATGAGTTCCCTTCTATCACTAACATTAATCATTTTTGATTGAAATAAAATTTGGTGATTTTTTTAATGATTAATTGCGAATATTTTCATGTTGAGCTATAGATTGTGGATGAATAAGCAAAGAAAGGTACACCATGCAAATGTTAATGCTTTATTTTTTTTAAACGAGACGATTTAGAAATGGGCAATGGGGAAATACATTGCGTTGGACAGAGGGTGGAACACGAAAAACGGCAATGACGTAACCACTCCTCCCTATACTACTTCAGTTTAGTGTTTAGTACCTGGTTACTACCAAGAATACAAGGCCTCAGTTGGTATGCAGTCAGTTTTTATTTTTTCCCCCTATGTAAAGCAACCTTGGGTCTTCTGAAAGGCGCTATATAAAACCAAGTTATTATTATTATTATTATTATTATTATTATTATTATTATTATTATTATTATTATTATTATTATTATTATTATTATTATTATTATTATTATTATTATTATTATTATTATTATTATTATTATTATTATTATTATTATTATTATTATTATTATTATTATTATTATTATTATTATTATTAGTATTATTATTATTATTATTATTATTATTATTATTATTATTATTATTATTATTATTATTATTATTATTATTATTATTATTATTATTATTATTATTATTATTATTATTATTATTATTATTATTATTATTATTATTATTATTATTATTATTATTATTATTATTATTATTATTATTATTATTATTATTATTATTATTATTAAACAAAGTCTGTGTGAACAGCCATTCTGTTTCAAGATACAATCCAGAATTGATTTGATCATCTTAATTTTAGGTACAATGTCATACGCTCTTGAACAGTTTTGTAGATCTGCAAATTAAACAGCATAAAATATTATTAACCTTTTACAGTAACTGGACTCACAATGCATTAATTACTGGCATATATCAATGCATTATGCTTGTGAAATAACTATGTCTGCTCACATTTATGACACATACTTGAATGATGCACGTACTGTGGGATAAGCATGTGATCTTACCTTCCTATGTATTTCAGTAGTAATTAGGATGATGGGTGGGAATTCTGTTAACATACTGTAATACTCTGTGTATAAAGTGCCTTCAAATACACAACTGATGTGGTATCTGGTTATTTTTGTTGTATTGTACTTGTGCTGTATGATGACAATACATTTTTTATCTAATCTAATCTAGTGGATGTCCAGTTAAATCATTAACAAACTTCTTATTCTTAAAAGTCTTATTTCATCATAACTCAATAAAACTCTGACTGTTTTATTTCAATGCTTACAAACATTCCAAATGTAAACAAACCTTTGTATAGATCATGTGGCTGAGTTTGATTATTCCAGTGGCATATATCACAATCAGAAAATTAATTACACATTTCTAAAGGCATCCCTCCCGACCATGGATATGGATTGGGGCTGTGATATAGCGAATACATGGCAGAAAATCACTGTGATAATATAAAGCAGACACTAGGTGAGTTACAAGGCCTATTATCGCGACGACCTGGTTAACATTCTACTGCGCGCCATAATGTCTGCTACAGCTGAGGAGAGCACCAGCCCCCCCCCCCCCCCCCCTCCACACAGGGCATAAATCCCAACGCTAGCTCGGAGTCATCAGCACCTCGCAGGAACCCCCCTCCATCCAGCACATATGGTTCAGCTAATGTGTATGCGATCAGCGGAGCATGTGTTAAAATGTGAGTCGTCTGTGTGAGATCCTGACCCATGAGCCACCCATGCACGGCTTTTTCCGACGCAAAGCCGATGCATATCGCTCTCAAAGGACGTGCAGCGGGTGAAATGAGGTGGCTCATGCGTTCTGTCAGCATTGCGTCCGGTGCAATTGCCGCATATTTAAATGAGGTAATATGGTTGGAACATGTCCCCTTTCTATGTAAATGAGCCTCTTCACAGGTGATCATGGCAGCAGTAATTGTGCAGACAGGCATGACGTGATTAAACACAAACATACTTAAAATTAGTAATTATTATTTATTTTAATTAATTAATTTTTAGAGTCCAAAATCTAAAATCCAAAAAACACAATTTCTTCTTCTCCTTCTCTCTCTATCAGGGGGGTGGGCGGCGCCCGGGCGCCCTCTATGGACCAGTCGCCACTGCCGGGAGGGTTTGATTCCAAAATGGGTTTGATTCACATTCCTCCATGTTTAACAAATCCCTCTCCCATTCCTGGCCTCCTCCTCGCTCTCCTCTTCCTCTCCATATCCTTAGTGTTTGCTTGCTGATTTGGTTGGAGCAGGGGGGCAGCTACTTTGTGGAGGTCAGGTGGTGTAAGCGCTGCCGGGGAGAGGGGTAGCTGGAGCCCATCCGCCAGGGAGTGGACCCTGCAGGCCGTACCTCTCCTGCCTGAACGTCCCTGGAGAGGAGTTCTATATGAATTTCATATAAGCTACAACATCCATACAGCCTCAGAAGCATTTATTTATACCTTATATAGGACCATGGCGATATTAAGATTTTCAAAACATGATGAATGTTGTTTTGCACCTCCATTTATGTTTGATGTCACCTTCCACGTTACATATGACGTGATCTTTCAACCTGAGCTTCACCATGGGAGGTAAATATTGTGTCTGAGAGAAATGTTGTTATCAAATGATAGCTTAACCCTTTCACTGCCACACGACAGAAGGTTAACCCTTTACTATCACACAACCGACGGCGATGCTCCATCATTAGCATCATTAGCTCCGCGGATGCTAACCTTCTGTATTGTCACAGTGAAAGGGTTAATCGGCTGTCGTGTGGCAGTGAAAGGGTTAAGGCCGGCTGTTTCTTTTGTGTTTTTTTAAGGGGTCTGCATGCTGTTATGCACTATTATAAAAATGAAACGTTGAAACAGGACCTAGACTGCGGGTGAAGCATGCTTAAAACATATTTTTTATAGAAATAATGGCATCTTTTGTGTGCCACTATGCGGCTTGGAAAAGGGCCTTCAGTTATGTTCTAGGTCTAGGAGGTCTGGATGTGCGCATTTGAGTTAAATAAAATGCTGGAGTGACTTGATGTATATTCAGTACAGTAGGGGTATATTTTATTTCACAACTGGATGGTTTAAAATAAAGCTTCTTGTACTTCAGACACCCAGGGTGGAGTCACGCAGGCAGAGAGAATAAAGGAGTGAACTCAGGCGAGTTAATAGGAACTGGCTGTGGGCAATACATCAAATGCTGAAGCTATTTTGGGCCACATGAGCAGAAGGCGGTATAGATGGTGAACTGGAAACATCCCAAGTATACCTGGCTTCAGCGTCCCTACAGCATCCCTACAGAATGCCTCTACCTATACCTTCTATACCTTCTTCAACCACTGAATCCTCAATGTGTATCAGTTTTGAATTGGACATTAATTCAGATTAAACTGGACTTTTGAAGAAGTCTTTATTCATTGCACACATTGCAACCTAGTCATGCAGCGACACACGCATGCGATGGGCGACACACACAGGAACACACACATGCATCTCTCTTTGGGTCGCAGATGAAATTTTGTCTCTGCACTTGACCCATGCCGTCGTCCTTCCCCCCAAGGGCAGAAATTATGACAGAACCATGGCACTCTCCTGACAGAACCATGGCACTCTCCTGACAGAACTATGGCACTCTCCTGTTCTATGACAGAACCATGGCACTTGCCTGACAGAACAATGGCACTCTCCTGTTCTATGATAGAACCATGGTACTCTCCTGACAGAACTATGGCACTCTCCTGGCAGAACCATGGCACTCTCCTGACAGAACTATGGCACTCTCCTGACAGAACTATGGCACTCTCCTGACAGAACTATGGCACTCTCCTGCTCTATGACAGAACCATGTCACTCTCCTGACAGAACGTTGTTTCCAAACAGCCGGCTGCCATTTTGCCAAATCAGCATGATGGAGTGTGAGTCTTTGTACACAGTTAGCTTGGACGTGGATTGATTGTTTAGGTTGGTGTGGTGGTGAAGAAGACAATTTCCACCCTACATTATAAAGAGCTTTGAGTGTCTAGAAAAGCGCTATATAAATGCAATTATCAGATAGATAGATACTTTATTGATCCCCTTGGGGAAATTCAGCTATCAGTTGACAAACATTCAAATAGACATAAATGGACACACAAAGTTCAAAGTCAGCGCCCCCTCAATGGGGAGTGCCGACGCCTCTCTCGTGGACCAGCTCAACTCCTTTTACGCTCGGTTTGGTGCAGACAGTGGCGACGCTAGCTCACCGGCTAACGACATCACTGACGCGCCGGCCGTCGTGGATTGACGGAACACAGTGTGAGAAGAGCATTTATGCGGGTGAACACCAGAAAGGCAGCTGGCCCAGATGGGATAACAGGACGTATACTTAAGTCCTGTGCTAACCTGCTAGCCCCAGTGTTCACCACCATATTTAATCTATCCCTGGCGGAATCCGTGGTCCCTGCCTGTTTCAAGGTGTCCATGAAGTGGATTTCCCAAGCTATTTCGGTTCTGCTCTGCTCAGAACCGGGTTGCTGGTACTCTGCGTTGTGATTCAATACCTTTAAAGCTCTGGGAATCACTTCTCTTCTTTCAGCGGCGCAGGCAGAAGGAATTAGGAGGAAAGGTAGTATAGCAGCTGTTTAATCAAAGTTTAAGAGTGTATACAAATTACAATAAGAAATGGATTCTGCAATGATATAAGGGTACTCAAGTACTATGCCACTGATCCCTTACACCAGACTAATAAAGAGAATGCTAGTTGTTGAGTTGTTGAAAGTCTTTGTTTCCTGCTGATCAAAGAGTTGGTTTTCCCTCCAAAGAGTTCCTTTGTCCTTGCCGCCTTGCTTTGTGGATGAGATGGTGAAGGAGGTCTTGTCGTGTCGGTTGGGTTGTTCAGAGTCCCTTCTTCCCCCCATCACACCCCATTATATCCCCAAGGCCCAGTGTCTCGGAGTTGATGACATCATCACATTCTTTCCTCCAATGCCAGGCCGGCTTTTGCTTGCATTTGAAAATAGGGGTTTGGCTTATATGCCAACCCCCTTCACATAAACCCGGATAATATTTTCCCTGTATTTTTACTTAAACACATTACTTGACTTGTTAATACTTTGATGAACCTCAAGATATATTGATTACATAAACACAGATATATTTCTTTATCACTAAGTCTGCTGACTTTCAGAAAATATCTAACAAATCTAATCATTCTGTTAGCTTAATAGAATACAAATCAATACCATAGATCAAGAGGATAGAACAATCAATTAATCATATTGAACATAAATGAAAACAGAACAGACACATTAACTAATTACCTAATTTAAGTATGACCAAACCTAATTATATTTTAACTTACTTCAATGACTTCAGAATTCAAGATTACAAGTACAATATACCAGGAAATAGTTAGCTTGTTTGGAGCTCAAATTAAGGATTTCAATAGTGATCTTATCTGTGTGTGTGTGTGTGTATGTGTATGTGTAAATGTGTGTGTGTGAGTGTGTGTGTGTGTGTGTGTGTGTGAAAATGTGTGTGTGTGAGTGTCTGTGTGACTAAAGCTTCCTGCCCAGCTGTTTACCCACCCCCACATTGTAAACAGTTCCCACAGATCACAGGATACAGGCTGTTGCCCACACTTTGTATGCAAATTCACCAAAAGGGCAGAGTAATCTAATCACCAGCCATATCTTTGGCTGACTTGACTTTAGCAGCTGTTTTCTCTAAATATAACACATTAGTTTGATTGTTGTTCCACTTTGACTGTTTCTTTAAGACTTTTACACCACAGTTTGATTAGATCTTTGATGATCTATGTTTGGATTTTACCACAGTTCCCCACTTGGATAGTTTACCTATCCTTAATATGTCAAACATAGATATCAATCTCTACACACTACTATCTAGATAACACTTAAGACATTTTAAATCATCTTAGGATAAAATATATATGGTTTGCCACACTCAGATCCTAAAATTCAAATTAGCAATTTCAGTTTTTGTGATCGTGTGTACAGTCTTTAACAACTTGTTCTCGTACCAAGATCAATTTCCATTGGTCTCAACTGTGAGTTGTCAAATTCTGACTTGGAGCATTGAGGAGGGGGGTCCATGTTTTCTAGATTTGACCCGGCCTCCTCTTTATTGCTCAGAGCTGGCGCAGTATCACGACTGCTGGGTGCAACTCCCCATTCTGGGAGGTGGAATTTAGAAAGCAAATTGCCTTTCTCATCACACTCCATCTTCTGTCGAGCACATCTTGACCTCTATTAGGGGGTAGGACCCCCTGCTGTATTGCTGGTTCAGTTGAACCCGGAGCTCTTTCCTCGGGTGTCGCTGTCACGGCTGTGAGGAGGTCATCGCTGGCTGCCCAACCCCTGTTGACCCTCGGATTAGTGGAAGAGGTTTGTTTCTCCTCCCCTCCGCCTGGTCGTTGATAGGGGCGATAGCAGCTCCCCCCCTTCGCTTGTTGACCCCCTGGTCAATAGTTGAGGCCTTGCTTCTGTTGACAGCCGGAGTTGTTGCTGAGGCCTAGCCGCCTGTCTCCTCGTTGGTTGCCTGTCGTTTCCCTCTGAAGCCTCAAGACTTGGTCACTGCGTTGGCCGAGACTCTCCCGGCCCGAGAGGTAGGCGTCTCCTGGTTCTCCGCAGTGTTGTGGTTCCCCATGGAACCGCTGGGTAGACACTAGCCAGTGACCTGGATCAACAGTACCGATGGAGTCCTTGGTATTCCTTGTACCCCACTCTGATGACTGCTGTCTCCCCAATCTCCCATCCGTATCCTGCAGTGAATATATATCGCTTCGGGGGACAGTGCAGGTCACTTCTACCACAACAATTGATTGAGAATCCATAATTTTCCTCCCTCAGACTCTCTTTACTGGTCTGAGCTTTGACAACTTTCTTTTCCAAATCATTTATCTATATATTTCATGGCTTCTAGATCATAAAATTTCAAAATTCTGAAAAATTCACATGGCTCTCATTATATTATGCTGTCAAAACAGTATACTCCTCCACCTCTCGATGTGGAATACACATTCAAACATCGTTACCTCTGCTTTTGGACAGCTGCACCCCGGACCGGACGGTCAGCACTGACACATCCACTCTCCCAGTAACCTGTGTGTATGGCAACAAATCACAGTCCGCCTTAAACACACATCTTCCACTCCACAAGCCAATTATCAATTGCACATGTTCACACCCTACACAAGACTAATTTGGCCAATAGCGACCAAACCTATTGAGCTTCATTAATGTACAGAGAATCATGCTTCCCAACACTTTCACCAATCACGACACACCCCCAGCCCCTAAAACCGGGTATTCAATGGGCGGAGAACAAAAATCCATAACTAGCTCATGTTCCTTCACTTTGTTCCCAGTCCATTTTACAGACATATACTACCCCGTCCTGATGTGTCGAGATCACTCCCAGCTTGCCAGGTACCCTAAGAAAAAATATACAGAAAGAAAGAAAACAGAAAACCAAACACACAAAGAAAACGCTGCCAAACCAATAAATGAAAAAATAAACCAAACTTGTGAGCTTTTTCTTTTTTCTTCTGAGCTCATTTTTAACTAAGAAACAAAAAGGGAAATCAAATGAATAAACAAAATGTACGCTCCCGGCCTAAGTCAGGAATCGCTCGTAACACTAGAAAAGAGAAGTAAAAATAAAAGTGAATAAACACCTATCCTATTGCTCATAACTGTTAATACGCTTCTATCAATACTATAAAATACTAGAAACAACTATGAGTCTTTTTAATTTCTTAATCATGCAGTCCACCCTTTGATCAATCTGAATGTTGACCAAGCATGGATAATTTACTGATCACTAGCTGCCGCAGTGTCACATCATCACACTGTCTAATATTGATTAACTGTTTAACATAATTTGATCCTCGTTAGTCTGATTAGTTCATGCATTTGTCAGTCACTCATACATCCGTTTTTAGTAACATTCATTCATAATCTAATCACCTAACACCTCTATTTTTTTTTTTTTTTTTCTATTTTTATTCTAATCTAATTTAGGAGCATATTTGATCATTCAATATATCCCACCTTTACCCTAGTCAGTTGCATATATTTTTATTCTGCCGGTGGCCTCTGCAGACATGACCTTTGAAAATGACCTTTCACTCCACAGAACCAACAACACTGGCCGTCTCCCCCGGGTTGTGGGACCCGGTGGGTCAGTCGCCTGTGACCGGATGACACTGGGGTCATCGGGCCCCGAGCATGTCCTGGCGGTATGCCATCATCGCCATGGTTCCCTGGAGCCTGTTCGGAGGAGAAAGCCACGTACCTATTTGGTCCAGTCACAGTTCCTTGAGAGGGGCCCGTGGTTGGGAGGGGCCCGCCACCTGTTTCTGTACAAACACGCCCTGTTGTGGATAGATGGTCCCGCTCTGCACAGTCCCGAGAAATGTGTCCGAGAGTCCCACACGTCCAACACTGCACCCGCCGCACACGGTAGCCATTCGGATTCCTGCCTCTGCCTCCACCTCTTCCTCGTGGTTGCCACCTCATGGGTGGTCCTATTGGGGTTTGTTGTTGTTCCGGCACAGGACCCCCTTGTGGCCCCAACTGGGCCCGTCTCTGGCCATCTGGTTCCCCATTGGAACCTGTCTCCCCTCCGGGCTGTGTGGACTGGATTAGGCCTTGGAGATAGTCCACTACCTGTCTAGCCTCGGCTAGCTGTTGTTCGAGAGGGAGGCACGTCTTTAACTGGCAGTCATCTGCAACGGACACTTCAGCGTGGATCGACTCGGGTAATACAGTTGTCTCTGGGTCGCTTGCTGCAACGACTCCCTGTGGCGGAGTAAAAGACATTATTTCCAGTCCCTCCGTCACACTGGACACTAGAGGGGAGTCGATCACATTCCAGTCAATCAAGTTAACGTCCAATTCGGTCAATGTAATGTCAGCAGAGGTTATCGGCATTATCTTGATTTGGGTACGCATTCTATACCGGCCTCCTTTAACTACAAGGTTCTGTAATGGCCTGAATATCTTTGGCCATCTTTTCGTCACTTTTATTGTGACATCTCCAGTCGTTGAAATAGACAGATTGTCTACCCTTCCTATGGTCAGTGCATCTAACCCTCCGGTTGCTCCTATCTGTGTATTTTCCATTCTCACCTTTCTTCAAACACTCGTAACGTCACCGTTTGGAAAGCAAGTTTCTCTGTATTCAAACTATTTTTACCAAACTTGAGTTAATTTCACTCACACTTCTATATTGGTGTAAACAGGAATTGATAATCTCGCTCTTGTGATACTATACCCCCTGACTGTCAACAGTCTCTTTGATTTCCCTGTTGGGGTTCGGAATTGTCAGCGCTGGCCATCCGTCCTGGAGCAGCTGTGAAGAGAGAAGCAAAAAATACACTTAATTATCAGTGACATTTCCCATTCACAATCCATCATTTGTCTTTAAGCATGGAATGTCGGGCATCTCCTATACTAAGATCACTTGAGAGCATTTGTGCAATTTTCGTTTTTGATTTATCAATGACACAGCCTTAAACTTTTTCCAGTTGTCTCCATCGGAAAACCAGACTCTCAACCCTGTTGTCATGATCCTCCTTAACACAACTCCGGGGAACTTATTTTGCATCAGCCGTTTCCTTCTGTTGGTCAATCAGAAATTTGTTATTTACAGCCTATCATTTCTAAACATCTGTATTGGACATGGTAATTTAGGTGAATAATCTCACTTTTACTCTAATTGTTATTTGCAAATGACTATGTGTATGTGTAACTATATTTATTTCTGTCCGTGAAAGCCTAGTATGTATTTCGCTCATATTACATTATACATCTCAGTAACATACATATTTTCCATTCATAATATCTCACACAGTTACTATATCTCCCCCGTAACACCTAACCCTTTAGGTGTTAAATAACGCGCTTCTCACGGGAACAGAAATCAATTTTCAGTGCCTTATGTCACTGAAGTCCCCGTGCATTTAGAACAGTGTCACACAACCCGTTCATAACCACCGGCGCCGACACCATCCCCACATTGAAAATCCTGCCGACCAATGACATTCCACTGGCCACCTCGTCCTGTGGCCCACGGCATCACCCCCAGTTTCGAACCTGGAACGCGAAACCCCGGGCCCCCTACTCAAGGATAATCAAAGATCATTCCACTCACAACCACTGCCACACACATACAGCACCTCTGACCCCACTCACCCACCGTAACCAGTCACCCAAATACCCACACACAATATAATTCGACGCGCGTAGTGTGGCAGCGAGCCTCTGACGAGTGCACGCATAGCGCACCCCCGTTAATGCGCGGTGGCAGACAGCGAGCCCACCCCCGCCACGACGTTTAGCGGTCCCCGTACCCCTGGCAAAATGAAAACTGTGCGCAGTGTGGCAGCGAGCATCGACGAGTCGCACACATAGCATCCCCGTCAAAGCGCGGAGGCAGACAGTGAGCCACGACGAACTGTCTACCCACACCCCCATCGCAGGCGCAGCCGAGCAGAGTAATTATGCTCCGACTTACGGCCCACCAACATGAACTGACACGGAGCCCCCGCCTTACCAGCCGGAGCTTGTCCAAATGCAAGGAAAGAAGTACAAGCGCCTTGTCGAACAAAGCGTAGCGCCAACGCCAGCCAATACCACTGCCAGCACTAGAAATTCCCTAAAAACAACAATAAAACTGAATATGGAACAACAACATACGCATAATAAGTCCCAAACTCAACCTACCGCCTTCGAACCCTACAGTAAACAGCAATAAACAATATACCTAGCACTACACCGCGTTTGAAACCCATAAAAAAAAACTTTACATACAGGCCCAAACTAGGAGAGAAAGAGAACGCGTTTCGGGGGGGGCCGAGGGGGGGGGGGGGGGGAATATATGGAAGAGAGGCGGTGTGGGAACGAGGGGAGTGAGTGAGAGGGGGGGGGGGTAAGAGAGAGAGAGAGAGAGGGAGGGAGAGGGAAAGAGGGGGGGAGGTGAGAGGGAGAGGGAGAGAGGGGGGAGGTGAAAGAGAGAGGGAGGGAGGAGGGTGAGAGAAGGAAAGAAAGAGAGGGGGGGGGTGAAAGAGAAAGAGAGAGAGAGGTAGGGGAGGTGAGAGGGAGAGGGGCGAAAGGGAGAGGGAGGGAGGAGAGGTGAGGGGGAAAGAAAGAGAGGGGGGGTGAAAGAGAAAGAGAAAGAGAGAGAGGGGGAGGGGAGGTGAAAGGAAGAGGGAGAGAGGGGGGGAAGGTGAGAGGGAGAGAGGCGAAAGGGGGGGGGGCAAGGCCCCACAATCCACCGCCAGATTAAAACACAACAATCCAACCTCACCTTACCAGCACACTAACCCCCTAATGAAAACGTTCTGTGAGCAGAATCCAAACATATTCATCCTGTCCTCTTCCGCCCCCTATCGTATTCCTAAATAAACTCCACCCTCCCCGTAACAATGGACGCTTGGTGCCCTCCCAAGATGGACGCCGGCGCCCCTGCTAAGATGGACGCCCCCTCGCGAGACATCCCGAGAGCCCCGTCATGCCATGACGTCAGCACAGTTAGCTTAGCTTCGCTAGCCACGTCGCGGGCCGTCAGACCGCGCACCCTTACGACGTCACAACCGGCGACCATTTTAGCCGTTAGCGCGGCTAGGTAGCATTAGCTTAGCTTCACCCATGATCCCATAAAAACGCTTCCCAACGACCCATCGACCCGTCCCGCCGCGCGGGCCGTCTCCTCGCAATGTCAATATAACCGCTTTGACCCTTTTAACCTCCTTCCAGTTAAGAGTACCCTCCTCCCGTTCGGATGCACTCCTTCCCCTACTTAGATGCACCTCTCCCCGTAAGGTTTAGGCAGTCCGCTACGACGCAACAACCAGCTCCTTTCTTAGGACTGCCTTGTCCGACGTCGGCCCCTCTCCCCCAACAGAGATGCAGGTCTCCACTTCCGGCGGTAAGGTCTCCTCACATGAATGGAAGAAGTCCCCTTATTTTACCTTCAGGTGCAGTTTAAGGCTGGGTCCCTTTCCAATCTTAGGAGAGACAATCCAGATTCCTCTGAATTGACACCCCTTATCCCTCTGCTTCCCAGTGGTTCTTTTCAAACCTGCTGATCAAAGAGTTGGTTTTCCCTCCAAAGAGTTCCTTTGTCCTTGCCGCCTTGCTTTGTGGATGAGATGGTGAAGGAGGTCTTGTCGTGTCGGTTGGGTTGTTCAGAGTCCCTTCTTCCCCCCATCACACCCCATTATATCCCCAAGGCCCAGTGTCTCGGAGTTGATGACATCATCACATTCTTTCCTCCAATGCCAGGCCGGCTTTTGCTTGCATTTGAAAATAGGGGTTTGGCTTATATGCCAACCCCCTTCACATAAACCCGGATAATATTTTCCCTGTATTTTTACTTAAACACATTACTTGACTTGTTAATACTTTGATGAACCTCAAGATATATTGATTACATAAACACAGATATATTTCTTTATCACTAAGTCTGCTGACTTTCAGAAAATATCTAACAAATCTAATCATTCTGTTAGCTTAATAGAATACAAATCAATACCATAGATCAAGAGGATAGAACAATCAATTAATCATATTGAACATAAATGAAAACAGAACAGACACATTAACTAATTACCTAATTTAAGTATGACCAAACCTAATTATATTTTAACTTACTTCAATGACTTCAGAATTCAAGATTACAAGTACAATATACCAGGAAATAGTTAGCTTGTTTGGAGCTCAAATTAAGGATTTCAATAGTGATCTTATCTGTGTGTGTGTGTGTGTGTATGTGTATGTGTAAATGTGTGTGTGTGAGTGTGTGTGTGTGTGTGTGTGAAAATGTGTGTGTGTGAGTGTCTGTGTGACTAAAGCTTCCTGCCCAGCTGTTTACCCACCCCCACATTGTAAACAGTTCCCACAGATCACAGGATACAGGCTGTTGCCCACACTTTGTATGCAAATTCACCAAAAGGGCAGAGTAATCTAATCACCAGCCATATCTTTGGCTGACTTGACTTTAGCAGCTGTTTTCTCTAAATATAACACATTAGTTTGATTGTTGTTCCACTTTGACTGTTTCTTTAAGACTTTTACACCACAGTTTGATTAGATCTTTGATGATCTATGTTTGGATTTTACCACATCCACTATAATCCCGGTACCAAAGAAATCCTCCCTAACAGGTCTCAGTGGCTACAGACCGGTGGCACTCACCTCTGTGGCCATGAAATGTTTTGAGAGGCTGGTTAAGGATTACATTTGTGCCTCCCTCCCCAGCGATATGGACCCTATGCAATTTGCATACAGGCCAAACAGGTCCACTGACGATGTGGTCTCCCAATTACTGCACAGCACCCTCTCTCACCTAGACTGCCAGAAGGGGGGCTATGTGAGACTGTTGTTCATTGACTATAGCTCAGCGTTCAACACCATAGTCCCCACCAGACTGGTGGACAAGCTGATCGAGCTGGGTCTGAGCTCCGCACTGAGCGCCTGGATACTGGACTTTCTGAGTGAAAGGCCCCAGGCGGTCAGGGTGGGGGGTCAGACCTCCAACACCATCACCCTGAGTATCGGGTCCCCCCAGGGCTGTGTCCTGAGCCCCCTGCTGTATTCACTATACACACATGATTGTGTGGCCAAGTTCAGCTCCAACTCCATAGTGAAGTTTGTGGACGACACAGTGGTGGTGGGGCTGATCTCTGACAACGACGAGAAGGCCTACTGGGAGGAGATTGAGGTACTGGAACGCTGGTGCCAGGACAACAGCCTGCTCCTGAACATTGGTAAAACCAAGGAGCTGATCGTGGATTTTAGGAGAACACAGCAGGGGACACACACACACCACTGAGGATAAACAAGGCTACCGTGGACAGGCTGAGCAGCTTCAAGTACCTGGGGGTCCACATCTCAGAGGATCTGACATGGACAACACACATAGACTCAGTCGTAAAGAAGGCGAAGCAGCGCCTAGGCTCTACCACCTGAGACAGTTAAGGAAGTTCAGAGTATCTGAGAAGATTTAGAAGAAAAGTTGAGATCCAAGGCAGCTCTACAAATTTTAAAATGCCTTTATTTGTTGGCTTACATTATTTAGAAAATCTTAAAATACCGACATGTTTCGGCCTACACATGGCCTTCTTCAGGGTGTTGTAGCTGTGTGTATCTGAGAAGATACTCCAGTCCTTCTACTCCGGAGCTGTAGAGAGCATCTTGACTGGAAACATCACTGCCTGGTATGGAAACAGCACAGCACAGGACAAGAAGGCCCTACAGAGAGTGGTGCGATCAGCTGAGCGTACTACGGGTATTGCACTACCACCCCTGCAGGTCTTATATAACAAGAGGTGCAAATCCAGAGCCTGGAGAATAATGAAAGACCCTCACCACCCCAACAACAGCCTGTTCAAGCTGCTGCGGTCAGGCAAACGCCTGCGAACACCAGCAACTAGGACAGAGAGACTTCGGCTCAGCTTCTTCCCCCAGGCCATCAGTCTTGAACACTGAACTCTCCACACACAAGCACACATGAGCACACACACAACACACACACTGTATACGCTCACACACTAGCAGTCACTTTAACATGAACACACACACACACACACATGCTGCACACGCTCACACTCATGGTCACTTTACACAATGAAAGGTAACTTTAAAAACAAGAACGGGAGTGGTTCTTGTATAGTAAACAGATGGATAGCAAGCTAGCATAAGGACACATAGTAGAACTGTAGATTGTATAGTAGCATTGTATAGTAGTGTACATAAGACCCAGTGCCTCATCCGTAGCTAACAGTGTATTGCACTATCGCAGGACCTTAGCATGTCTTACCATGCTTTTTGTAAACTTCATGCACATATACCTGATATGTCTTTATTCTTATTACTTGTATTATTGCACAAATGTCTTATTCTCATCCTATTGGATTCTTATTATTGTATTATTGTATTATGGCATTATTGTATTATTGCACAATCGTTGCGGGCAAGACCCCCCGCATTGTATGCCGTGACAAATAAAACTCTTGACTTGAATAAAAGAGTCAAATGAGTCAAATACTGTGGTGGACAAACAATAAAATCAGTACTTAAGTTAAAATGTAAAAAAAAAAAAAAAAAAAAGTAGCAGCAGTAAAATAGATCAATAAAATATGGTAATTGCACGTTGTCCAATATAAGGGGGGGGAGACTCATGAGCCTCTGCCCTCGCCTGAGGTGTTAAACAGTCTGATGGCTGAGGGGACAAAAGATCCCCTGTACCGCTCAGTCCACAAGCACAGCGAGATGAGCCATCCACTGCAGCTACACACTGCGTCATCCTCATCTTGGCAACTGTGATTGGAAGCTTCACAGATTATGTTCAATTCCAATTTACAACATGTGTAATGGAATAGTAGTGGTCACCGCAACAATGGAGAATGAAGATGATGGAGACTTCAACCATAGCAGGTGTAGAATGGCAAATTATAGAATGATGACTTGAATCGGGTGCTTTTGGTTCGTTAGGATTGTATTTAATGTATGTATGTGTAGCAGCCTGAATATTCTACTAAGTATTCAGAAGTGCTAACTAACTGTTACTTTCCCTGTGTGTGTATAAAGTGTGATAAACAGTGTTCCTTTGGATAGCTCGCCCAGTCTAATGACGAGGTGAGGTGCTACTCTTCTCCGGCTTCAGTATGGATCACTAACAATAACATTGAAGCACCTTTTCTCCCTTTCTGGAGTGGTCCTAGTGTGGGATCAGTGGCGGTTGACAGCAGGGGGCGGAGTGGCAGTGGTGGCAGGTGGAGCGGAGGAGAGAGGAAAGCAACGAGGAAGAGGGAGTTACCTGGGGGCGAGAGGACCAGGAAGCTCTCTTCGGCAGTGGACTTGACCGTGAACAGTCGCAGTCATAGCGGGCGTGTGCTCAAACGAGCCCCGTTGAAGGAGAGCTGTTGAAGAAGAGAGCCCCGTTGTAACGAGCAACGGGTGATGAGAAGTACTTGCTAGTTGACGGGTTATCCTAGAAGTACCAGCGATAGTGTGTGAGTAAGCGATACAGAACGAAGGACTAACGTCTAGAGTTAACGGGACTAACGTCTATAGTTAACGGGTTATAGTAGTAAGTGTGCGGTGTATTAGCATGCTGCTAACGGCTCCGTCTGACTCCAGTAGACTACCGGGCACGCGGCGCTGAAGACCGGTGGTATAGTCAGCCACGTTGCGTTAGTAGTACAACCGATATAGCAGGAGGGTGCATCCAGACCCCGAAGCTTAGCT
Organism: Notolepis coatsorum; assembly: GCF_963971535.1. Classification (NCBI taxonomy): domain Eukaryota; kingdom Metazoa; phylum Chordata; class Actinopteri; order Aulopiformes; family Paralepididae; genus Notolepis; species Notolepis coatsorum. The sequence continues at coordinate 152,307,127 of NC_140170.1, forward strand.
GTGTTTAGGGTAGCAACAGTATTAGCAGTTTGCGCGACAGCAGCAAGCAACAGCCAGCAGTGGACGTCCCCCAGACGTTACAGAGGTCGCCATCACAGCACGCTCCTCCAGCTAACCACTGCCCATGCTGTTCGCCCAGCCCGCTGGCTGTGCTTGCGGGATCGCCGACGCCATCTTGTCACCTGGACGAGAGGTGATAAGAGTGGGTCCGCCATCTTGGCTAAGTACGAACGGTACCTCGTGTATCCACATCAACGTCCATTCAAGTGAACGCTAACAACCAGTGTCTAAGGGGTACCCCAAACAATTTAAGCCGGCTTTAGTGTAGGTTTTATTTTGGTAACGTGGGCCCACATTTGCTTGGTTTTCTTTTGGTATTTTATTATTCTTGTTATTTGAATTCCCAATGTTTCTCCACTTTATGCCTGGGTCTCCCCTAGTACAAGCGGGGTGTTATTAATGTATTGAGCACGCGGTGCCTATGGTGGGAATAGTGTTCCCCACATTATCAGTGAGAGCACCCGGTGCCATGTATGAATAAATCTGAAGCATTATCTGTAACTGATAACCTGCCCAGGCTTCAATATAAAGTAGACCTTATTGGGAGCACTGTGTGTGTCTGTTTCTTCCATTTGCTAATCTAACCCCTGGGTAAATACTGTGACTGCATAATTATTTAACCCTTACACCCCATTCACAGAATAGCATTTGAAGGGTCTATACAGGTGGTCAAGGAAGGGTACTGCTTAAAGGGAAGCCCAATAATACTATTGAACTGACAGTCACTGGGTGTGGGAGGGCTGTCGGAGGTACTGGGGGAAGTGGGAGTGTGTGGGGAGCTACTGCTGACCGCCTTGGAAGGCGAGGGTGACCAGAGTACCAGTCCCCAGGTTAGTAAATCCTGGGCCCCATCCACTCCTGCTGCAAGCCCTCCAGAACGACGTTCCGGGCCAAAGACGGGGGTACATATAGGTCCAATTATATAGTATCCTACTACCCAGTGTCTGTGTACTACTACTCCCACAAGCAGGGATAATCCACCCTTCTACATATGTAAGGGCTGGATAACAGTGTCTCTCTCATTCCATGTTTCAATCTACAGATAAAATGACTTTTGTTCACTTGTTTAATTGCTTTGCAGCACTCACATTTTACTGTTGTTCAGAGCACCGTAAAGGGATATTTCACTTAATTTACAAGTTCACAGCATCACAGTGACTTTGTGGAAGTAATCATGATCCGTGACAGAGCCATTCTCTGCTTCTTTGGAGAGTTGTAAACGTAACGACTCAACATCGTCTCATTTTATACTTCATTATTAATCCATTTCTTGGCAGCCGTTGTCAGGAAAGAAAGTCTGCTCAGAAAGAAAGGTTTCCTTATCTCCTTATTGAGTTAGGCCATGTCCAGACGAAACCGAGTCATATCAGTCAAAGTATTTGATCGTATGCACCTTTCATCCACACGGAACTGCGTTCTGGGAGCCTGAAGACGCTATTTTCTGAAACCGGCTCCCAGAGTCGGCACATCTGAAGACGCTCCCCTTGCGTCGCCGTCTTTACAAGCCTATAAGCGTCTTTTCCTGAACCGATGACACGATAGCCCACCTCTCCCTTAACGTCACATCATGTGCAAACTCAGCCAACATCACAACAACAATGGCATCGTACAGAGTAGTTGTGTTCGTGTTACAGAAGCTATTGAGCTTGATCAGGATTTTACAGCTAAATGTACTGCGCCTGTACTACCACCGTCAACAATAGATTGACATCTCCCTTAATCCGTATGTGCAAACCCAGCCAACAAAAAATAAACATGATACATATATGTCTTATATGTCCAGATATGTCCTGGCTAGAAGTGTTTACACCGGGAGGCTACACCTAGGAAATACACGATACTAGCTAGAGATTAGCGTAACATAGCGGGCCTTTTTCTAAAAACCCAAGTAGTATCCAAGCACATACTGTTCCATAGCATACGCCTTCAGTTGATCATGACAAATCCTCTCTTACCTTGACAATTAAAAAGCCTCCATAATTTAGTAAATAGTATTCCCATGGCTGGTGTTGAGATTTACGATGCCAGCTAGCGTTGATGATATTCAATGCTATCAACATTAGCTAAATAGCTAACCAACTAAATACAATAGACAGTGGTATCCTGAGGTAACGTTAAATACAGACAACTTTTGCTACAATAAGACAGTGGTATCCTGAGGTAACGTTAAATACAGACAACGTTTGCTAGTCGAAAGGACTGGACACAGGGACAAGTTAAACATCAATCAATACATTTTATACAACAGGTAACTTAGTTTGAGCTGCGCGCATCATATTATATACGGCTGTATATATCATCAGGCAATCGCGTCTCGCTCAAGCCATATTGAGATATCATCTCCATGCCCCTATTGTGCACGTGAAAAAGCTGACACATGCACGTCACTTGCACGTGACCACGCCTATCTTTTTCCATGCGTGAGTTTGCTCATATGCACTTTCAACCAGTGGAATGTTATTATGAAGCGAAGGGAGAAATTGAAGAATGTTGGACTTTCGCCGGAGTTTCTCCAGCCCCCGGATCCTCTTCGGCACGTCCAGACGAAACGACGGCCATATACCGAACTTTCCTGACAGTTCTATGACAGTGGTGGACCGATGGACTTCGCGCTGCGTTCGGCGGTCGAGCCGAACCGCGCACGGGTAGGGCCGTCATCGGCAATTCCTAGTACTAGCGTTTTCACTACCGCTCGTTGTCCCGTGAGACGACCGGGCGGTGTGATAGCACGGGGGGCTGTGTATTTGGGTGAATGTGATCAACATGAAACGTTGGTAAATGTTTTTCCAAATATCATGGTGCGCGCGGCTACTGCTAATTCTATTGCTTTCGGGACGCCGCTCCCATGTGTCCCGCCGGGACTGTGTCCAGTTTCCCCCCGCTTAACCATTACATTACTGAAGGTCAAACGGTGTCTAATGTTGCAGGTTTGGCTGAGGCTTATCTACCCTTTACACGGGTGGACGGTCTGATGGCGGGGCTCAGGACAGGTGTGCCGTGCTTAGAGAAGCAGGTGGCATCGGTCCTCTGCCCTGACATGGGAGAGTGGTATCCCGCCCGGAAGCCGACGCCAAGGGGCGAGTCGGCCCGGCAGGTGGCTGAATGGGCTGATGAGGCTTATATCGCCACAGTACAGAATTTAGCAGCAACTAATAACATTGCTCAATTGGCTGATTTTCTGTCGAAAATGGTGTCGGGCGATGGGGTCTTAGGGACGGCCGACGTCAAGACCCTCGCTCAGGGTTTTGAGGTTATTCAGCTTTTAACCCAGCCGCAAGCTAAAACCGCAGGGAGGGTTAGGATGCTGTCGACTCTTATTCACAGACATCTGTGGTTGGAGCAGTCTCCCCTGGAGGAGGAGAGGAGAATTCTCCTCCTCAGGGCCCCCCTCTCCATGGATGGACTTTTTGGTTTGTCAGCGGAGGCGCGGGCGGCCTTTAACCGGGGCCCCACGCCGCCCCACACCGCATAGCCAGAGGTGAGAGCACGGTGGCCTTGTGTCCCCCGCCCGAGATAACCTGGAAACAAAGAGACAGGCTCTCACGGTGCCGACAGACCTCGGCGGCCGAGGGATCGGCTGAAGTAGATGGGCACGCCTCCGCGAGGAGTAACTGTCGCCATCTAGCTGTGTCTAGCACGCTCTCCGTTCATTTCCCCCCCCCCGCTACACTACGGGATTCAGGGCTCTGTTGTGTCCCCTCTGGCTGTGGGCCGTGTTCTTCCAGTGAAGCACAAGCGGCCCGACATATCACTTCTCATGAAGACAGGGGCTAACACCCAGCTGCTAGCTAGGCCTGGGTCTGTCTATGAGAATGTTGTACTGTCAGGAGGCTCCCGCACCACACGTCGAGCGTGTGCGTTTGGTGAGCCTGGTGTTGTATGTGACGACAGAGCAGGGTTCCCTGTATCTAAACGTTTTTGTCAGAGTGGGAACCCTAGGCCCAGGAGGTCGCAGCGTGGGTTCCCCCAGCCCCGCCCTCGCCAGGCCGGGTATTATGTTGGTGCCTCCCCCGTCCGGACCACCAATCCTGGCAGCGGTAGTGAGTCAGGCACGCGTAATTTGGGTGGTAGTAATATCTAAAGGGCTACGGTGTGTAGGGGACTCTCACCCTAGACAGCGTGAGGACCACACACCATGCATGTCCAGCCGCAAAGCAGGCCATCCCCAGCAAGTTAATCGCTTTGCAAAAACGGGACAATGCTCAGCGGGGGAACTACCTCATTCACCAGGAGTGTTGACTGTCGTTACCTCCGTTTCGGACTGCCCCTTTCTGTCGGCGTCCCCCCTTGGGTGCAATTGCCTCGTTGGTAGAGTCAGGGTGCGAAATCCCGACTCGTTGGTAGAGTCAGGGTGCGAAATCCCGACTCCGCAAGATACCTTGCTCGCGCGGTTGGCGAAACCAGGGTTTGCAATGCACAGCGGGAGGGACCGGGCCACCTATCTACAATTCTTAGCAGGCCAGCGCCAGTTGGCAGCAAGGGCGCTTTGCGATTTTTACCACGTATGGCTACAGAAGTGCCATATGTCGTGTGGATGAAGAGAACACTGAGAGCGGGGCTTGTGTTACAGTTTGCACACCCCCACCCTCCGTTTTTGGGTTTGATACAGACTCTATTGTCAGAGTCCGCGGCAGTGACAGCCCTGGCCAACGAGATCCGATCTCTGTTGGCGAAACAGGCCATCGTCGTGGTCCCATGGGAGGACGCGATGAGTGCCGTTTACTCCCGATATTTTCTGGTGCCCAAGAAATTGGGGGGTGTCAGACCCATACTGGACCTGTCCGTGTTCAATCGGTTGATTGTGGCGAGAAGGTTCAGAATGTTGACCGTCAAACACCTGTTATGCGCTGTCAGAGTGGGAGACTGGTTCACCTCCATAGACCTGAAGGATGCGTATTTTCACATCCCACTGCCAGCCGGCATGCGAGGAAACTCACAGAGCAAAGAGGAAGATCTTCTTTCTAGAAACATAAGTATGGGTCAGTGTTTTCATCGAAATATTAGTAAAATGGTTTCCCCTCATTGCCACTGGGAGACGCATCTTATTGTAAGAAGTAGCATTGTGAGGCGGTGACCCATCCTTAGAAATCTAGGCCCTCCTCCAGGATGCTAAATAAACCCACTAATGTCCCCGAGCTGGGACCTCCAACTGGTCGTGGAAAGGCTGTTGGGGGCCCCGTTTGAGCCTCTTGAGCGGGTGCCATTGGATCGACTGTCTTTCTTTTTTTTAAACTTTGACCAGTCACCTGGTTCTTTTAGCGTTTATCGCTTTTTCTTCGCATTCATACTTGGTCAAGTTCGACCGACAGAAGCAGGCTGAAAGGGTTCAGATGGGGGGGAAAGACACTCTGGGAAAGGCACGGCTGCCGTCCGGGATTCGAACGCGCTCAGCCCCAGATCCGCGCGAGCGCGGTTGTCCACGGCGCTGAAATAGCACTCGCGGTACGTGGTGAGCTACTGGAGCTCCCCGGATCGACTGTCTTTCAAGACCACGTTCCTTCTGGCCATCACCTCCGCTAAATGCGTGGGTGAGCTGTGTGCTCTCTCGGTGCGGCCCGAGTGCCTGTCTATTCAGGCTGATAACAGCGCGACTCTGAGGCCTAATGAGGCCTAGTCCGGCCTTTGTGCCTAAGAATATCCGGAGCTCTTATCGCTTCAGGGATATTGTGCTCCAGGCGTTTCACCCTCCCCCTCACGCTAGTGAATTGGAGGCGAGCCTTCACCTGTGATGGTGTACCTTAGCCGCACGCAGGACCTCAGGGCTACCAATCAACTGTTTGTTTGTTACGGTGGCTCCCACACGGGTAAGGCGCTGTCCAAGCAACGCCTGTCACATTGGTTATGCGAGGGCATTGCCCTCTGCTACACTTTGGCCGGACAGGTTCCCCCTGCGGGCGTCAGGGCACATTCCACTCGTGCCCTGCTTGGGGGGCCTCGTGGAGGACATCTGCGCTGCTGCCTCCTGGTCCTCCCCGGGTCCTTTTGTTAGGTTTTACCTCATGGACATGACTGGGGGCTGTCTCCCAGGCAGTCCTGAGTGCCGGGACCTCTCCTGCACCCCGCCATCAGGTGGGCTAGCAGGAGTGTGTGGGTGTGGACCGCGAAGTGCTCTGTTCACACGCGGTCCCACTTGCGCTGTGCGTTCTAGGGTGGCTGGTCCCTTTTTTCGCACATTGGTCGGAGTTGACTGCTCGTTAGGACGGGGGGGGGTGGATGAGACTCCCCTCCTCCCTGTTCAGGGGCTCAGGGGGTGCATTTGACGTGGCCACGCGTCCGCTCTACCCCTTTTGATCTCAATATGGCTAGAGCGAGACGCGATTGCCAGATGATATATAACGAAGGTTATCCTATAACCCCAGTTATATGAATACTGGCAGAGCGTCTCGTTCTTCAGCGCCCTGAGGACCCTTGGATGTTTTTCACGCATGAAATTCAGACTTGGAAGGGCGTGAGCGTGACCACACCCTGTGTTTTGTAGGGAAACACGGGAGCATGCGTGGTCACGTGCAAGTGATGTGCATGTGTCAGCTTTTTCACGTGCACAATAGGTGCATGGAGATGATATCTCAATATGGCTAGAGCGCGACGCTCTGCCAGTATTCATATAACTAGGGTTATAGGATAACCTTCGTTCTCTCTCTCTCTTGCCGATTAAAATCCTCCTCATCATCGATTGCCTGTAGGCTGTAGCTGCATTTTGCGCATGTGAGCCGCGGTCTCTCTCTCTCTCTCTCCTTTGGAAACTAGCGTTACGTTAGCTCAAAAGCACAGAACCTGCTAGCTGCTAGCAACAAACAACGATAACACTTCCGGTCGGGGGGTTTCAAAATAAAAGAGTCTAAAACAGGAAAGACATTTATTTTGTACATTTGTGGCACGCACTTATTTCTTGAGACGATTTCGTTTTTACGGAAAACTTTTTTTTAAATGAAAACGAAATGAAAACGAAAAAGATCAAAATCGTTTTCGTCTGGACATGGCCTTAGTGTTATCACGGCATACAGGGCATACAGTGAAATGCGGGTGGTCATGCCCGCAGCGATTGTGCAATAATACAAGTAATAAGAATAAGACATAACAGGTATAATGTACATAAAGTTTAAAATGCATGGTAAAAGACATGCTAAGGTCCTGCGATAGTGCAATACAGTGTTAAGCTACAGATGAGGCACTGGGTCTTATACACTACTATACAATACTATACAATATACAGTTATACTATATATCCTTATGCTATCTTGCTATATTCATCTATTGCTATACAAGAACCACTCCCGTTCTTTTTTTTTTTTTTTTTTTATAAAGTAAAGTGACCTTTTCAGTAATCTGGTTGTTCACACCAGGAGTAGAGCAGTAGTCTGGTTGTTCACACCAGCAGTAGAGCAGTAGTCTGGTTGTTCACACCAGCAGTAGAGCAGTAGCCTGGTTGTTCACACCAGCAGTAGAGCAGTAGTCTGGTTGTTCACACCAGCAGTAGAGCAGTAGTCTGGTTGTTCACACCAGCAGTAGAGCAGTAGCCTGGTTGTTCACACCAGCAGTAGAGCAGTAGCTTGGTTGTTCACACCAGCAGTAGAGCAGTAGTCTGGTTGTTCACACCAGCAGTAGAGCAGTAGTCTGGTTGTTCACACCAGCAGTAGAGCAGTAGTCTGGTTGTGCACACCAGCAGTAGAGCAGTAGTCTGGTTGGTCACACCAGCAGTAGAGCAGTTGTCTGGTTGTTCACACCAGCAGACTGATATATTTCTCTCCTCGTCTCAGCTGTCCCTGTAATTGGAAATAGATGAGAATGTTTACTAATATTGAATTTAAAGTCTGCATTTCAAATGTTGACACATTATGCAGATTCATCCATGTGTCTTTGTTTTATACCCTTGCAGTGGAACGAAATGCTCTTGTTTGTAGCTAATGCAAGTGATTTATGATGGTGTGAATGAGCACATGATGTGTGTTTGGTATGTGAGAACAATACACTGGAGCAGTATGGAGACTGTCAGGCATGTGGTACCTGTGGTATATAACTCTGTATGATAGCATGTACAATAATGCTGTATATACTGTATTTATATATTTATATTTACTGTATATATATTTATCTACATGTGAATTTTACATGCTTATATTCCTTTTTATATACCTATTTAGTATTTATATACCTGCATATAACCCATAAAACTCTGTATGATAGCATGTACAACAATGCAGTATATACTTTATATAAATGTGTGTGGATATATATATATTTATATTTACCATATTAATATTTATCAACATCTGTCTGAATATACCGCATATAATCCTGTTTACATATCTGTATATAATATATCTATATCTGTACATATCCCTTACCAACTCGTACTACTTATACCGCTGGCCAGCATGACTTACTACCATAGTGTCTTTATACCTCTATCACTGTACATAATAATAGTCTGTCCTCCCCACTAATCTGTCCTCCTCACCAGTCTGTCCTCCCCACTAATCTGTCCTCCTCACCAGTCTGTCATCCCCACTAATCTGTCCTCATCACTAGTCTGTCCTCCCCACTAATCTGTCCTCCTCACCAGTCTGTCCTCCCCACTAGTCCGTCCTCCTCACCAGGTTGTCCTTTTGTTGAGCCAGATGGTTCCATAGTGTAGTAGTGGTTATCACGTCTGCTTTACACGCAGACACAGAAGGTCCTGGGTTCGAGCCCCAGTGGAACCTCCTCTTTCCTCAATCATATATATTTATATTGATCAACATCTGGATGAATATACCCGCATATAATCCTGTTTACATATCTGTATATATACTATATCTATATCTGTACATATCCCTTACGTACTCTTACTAGTTATACCGCTGGCCAGCATGACTTACTACCATAGTGTCTTTATACCTCTATCACTGTACATAATAATAGTCTGTCCTCCCACTAGTCTGTCCTCCCACCAGTCTGTCCTCCCCACTAGTCTGTCCTCATCACCAGTCTGTCCTCCCCACCTGTCTGTCCTCATCACTAGTCTGTCCTCATCACTAGTCTGTCCTCCCAACCAGTCTCTCCTCCTCACTAGTCTGTCCTCCTCACTAGTCTGTCCTCCCCACCTGTCTGTCCTCCTCACCTGTCTGTCCTCCTCACCAGTCTGTCCTCCTCACCAGTCTGTCCTCATCACTAGTCTGTCCTCCCCACCAGTCTGTCCTCATCACTAGTCTGTCCTCATCACTAGTCTGTCCTCCTCACTTGTCTGTCCTCATCACTAGTATGTCCTCATCACTAGTCTGTCCTCCCCACCTGTCTGTCCTCATCACTAGTCTGTCCTCCCCACCAGTATGTCCTCATCACTAGTCTGTCCTCCTCACCAGTCTGTCCTCCTCACTAGTCTGTCCTCATCACTAGTCTGTCCTCCCAACCTGTCTCTCCTCCTCACTAGTCTGTCCTCCCCACCTGTCTGTCCTCATCACCAGTCTGTCCTCATCACCAGTCTGTCCTCCTCACTAGTCTGTCCTCCTCACCAGTCTGTCCTCCTCACTAGTCTGTCCTCCTCACTAGTCTGTCCTCCTCACTAGTCTGTCCTCATCACCAGTCTGTCCTCATCACTAGTCTGTCCTCCTCACTAGTCTGTCCCCCTCACTAGTCTGTCCTCCTCACTAGTCTGTCCTCATCACTAGTCTGTCCTCATCACTAGTCTGTCCTCCTCACTAGTCTGTCCTCATCACTAGTCTGTCCTCATCACCAGTCTGTCCTCATCACTAGTCTGTCCTCCCAACCAGTCTGTCCTCCTCACTAGTCTGTCCTCCTCACTAGTCTGTCCTCATCACTAGTCTGTCCTCCCAACCAGTCTGTCCTCATCACTAGTCTGTCCTCATCACTAGTCTGTCCTCATCACCAGTCTGTCCTCCTCACCAGTCTGTCCTCCCCACCAGTATGTCCTCATCACTAGTCTGTCCTCCTCACCAGTCTGTCCTCCTCACTAGTCTGTCCTCATCACTAGTCTGTCCTCCCAACCTGTCTCTCCTCCTCACTAGTCTGTCCTCCCCACCTGTCTGTCCTCATCACCAGTCTGTCCTCATCACCAGTCTGTCCTCCTCACTAGTCTGTCCTCCTCACCAGTCTGTCCTCCTCACTAGTCTGTCCTCCTCACTAGTCTGTCCTCCTCACTAGTCTGTCCTCATCACCAGTCTGTCCTCATCACTAGTCTGTCCTCCTCACTAGTCTGTCCTCCTCACTAGTCTGTCCTCCTCACTAGTCTGTCCTCATCACTAGTCTGTCCTCATCACTAGTCTGTCCTCCTCACTAGTCTGTCCTCATCACTAGTCTGTCCTCATCACCAGTCTGTCCTCATCACTAGTCTGTCCTCCCAACCAGTCTGTCCTCCTCACTAGTCTGTCCTCCTCACTAGTCTGTCCTCATCACTAGTCTGTCCTCCCAACCAGTCTGTCCTCATCACTAGTCTGTCCTCATCACTAGTCTGTCCTCATCACCAGTCTGTCCTCCTCACCAGTCTGTCCTCATCACTAGTCTGTCCTCATCACCAGTCTGTCCTCATCACCAGTCTGTCCTCATCACTAGTCTGTCCTCATCACCAGTCTGTCCTCATCACCAGGTTGTAATTTTTTTCCCTTTTTTTCTACTTTTTCTCCCATTTTTTTCTATTTTTTCTCCCTTCCCCAATTTCGTATCGTCCAATTCTACCCTCCCCTGTCTCGAACGCTGTTAGGCCATGCCTCCCACAAGCCGGCTGCAATGTGGACTAAGCCTTACATCACGTGTCCCCTCCTCACTAGTCTGTCCTCCTCACTAGTCTGTCCTCCTCACTAGTCTGTCCTCATCACTAGTCTGTCCTCATCACTAGTCTGTCCTCATCACCAGTCTGTCCTCATCACCAGTCTGTCCTCCTCACCAGTCTGTCCTCATCACCAGTCTGTCCTCCTCACTAGTCTCTCCTCACTAGTCTGTCCTCCCCACCAGGTTGTCCTTTTGTTGAAGAAGATGGTTCCATAGTCTAGAGGTTATCATGTCTGCTATACACGCAGAAGGTCCTGGGTTTGAGCCCCAGTAGAACCTCCTCTTTCCTGAATCATGAGCAACAACTTAACTATTGGTTGTCACTCATAATCAGCCGTCCTATAAGACGTGGTGTGTGCTCACAGCTTAGTCGACTGAAGCTGCAGATACATCACAGCTGCATTTAAATAACAGCCAATCCCCACTAGATGAGGTGTAGCTAGGGAGTAGTAAGCTGTGACAGTCTGCTCTGACTAGCATGATGATGACCAGCCCCCCCCCCCCCCCCCCCCACACACACACACACACACACACACACACACCACCACAACCGTCGGTAGACACACTCAGGATTTACTCTCTTTATTACCGCACGCAGAGAGCTTAATTTCCTGGGCCTTTGGGTGTGTTGATGCTGCGAGCACACGGAGCTCCCGCCTGGCAATCACTCAGAGTGATGCTGGAAGACAATGACACACAGCGTCGTTCCCTCAGGCGAGAGAGAGAGAGAGAGAGAGAGAGAGAGAGAGAGAGAGAGAGAGAGAGAGAGAGAGAGAGAGAGAGAGAGAGAGAGAGAGAGAGAGAGAGAGAGAGAGAGAGAGAGAGAGAGAGAGAGAGAGAGACCTCCTCCCATTTGGTATTTTGAGGACCACATAGTGAGTGTATTGGCTTGTGGATGTGGTGTGTTGTGAGCAGTAGAGGGTTAAATGTGAAAACCATTACTCCACTGATTGGTCCGTTGGAGCTCATAAACATCGTACAGCTAATGCTCTGAAGAATACGTTGCAAATAGATCCCATCTCAGTATCACTCTAATGAATTCATTATGATGGGTTTGGGAGAACACAGTGCTCAACACTCGTTGACTTGTTGCATTCTTCAGCGTTTTATCATTTACATTTTTCCAATGAGGTTTTTCTTTTTATTTCATTTTATTCATAATTCTTTTTTTTTGCCTTGTTTTCTCAGGGAAGGGCATGGTATCTTTCAGCAAAGCTCAGCTTCGCACCACAGATAAACATCATTCATGATCTACTGAGCAGTCCCAGATTTTGCATCCAGGTGACATCACAAATTAACCCTTTCACTGCTACACTACCAAAGGGTTAACGGGTTCTCTCTCTGATTTATAGCTTTAGGACAGAGAGGTGCATGTTCACATATACAGACTGAACCGACCCGCTGCATATTAATAACACGTGAACTCTTAAAAACTGGTGATGTTCTGAAGGATCAGATTAAACCGAATATATATATTTATTTATATATATATATTTAATTGTATTTGTATATCTCCTGATATCCCTTGTATATTCCTTGTACAATATGCATTGAATATCCCTTCTAGTCTACTGAACATCCCATAATAGTCTCCATTCTACCATTGGACGAGACCTTGGTGCCAGGTCGCCATACCCCTCAGACCAGGTTCAATCGTACCGCTCAACATGTATGGACAAGTCCTAGTTCCGCGTAGGAATATGTCTACCGCACCACTAATGGTACTATTTGTTCATAGTGCGTATATATACTGCGCTATTAAAGTAGAGCTTTCCTTTTAGTCCAGTTCCTTACCCTCCAACAGAGTGACAGACGCAAAAGCCTCCCCGCGAACCACGTGTGGGCAGTAAGGCCAATTCGGCCCAATATCGGCATTGAGACATCGTGTATATTAATATTTGAATAGTCATATTTGGCACTATATCGTCGAGTTGGACGTATTCTATTAAGCTAATAATAGTCTATTCATATGTAGTGCCTCGTGCGGTAAGAGTTCTATAGTAATCAGCACCCCCATCGTTTCGGGCATCAGCTGGACGCTTATCCAGGGTGGTTGACCCCACGTGAAGCTGCACCCGAGGAGCTCCAGGCCAAAGAGCGAGTGGACCTGTATATTGGATTATTCTACCGACGACGGCTAGCCTTCCCCGGCTTGGATTATGCTTTGAGTACTTTGATTATTCTATGGATAAAGGCCAACACTGCGGTGTGTTGGAAATACCCCCCCCGGAGAGGACGACAGGTGAGAAGACGCTCTACACGACAAGGTCGCCTCACGTCTCTCCATCGTGGACCGGAGGACGCCGGCCACAGAGAGTCCAACTGCTTTCATCTGTGGATCGAGGATCGCTGGGCATCGGGTCGCACGACTGTGGGCTCTCCCAGGATACCCTCGGCCAGACGGGATACAGCCAGACTCTACCCCCCCCCCCCTCCAGCTGTCCTACAAGCAGTCGGAACCTTCCCCTAGTGTATCCAGCTATATAATCATTCAAGTATCATTGCTATTGTTCCCTAAATATTCCAGGTTGTATATTTGCTTCCTGCGCAATCAGAGATTGGACATTCGATATTGATCTACCTACGAATACTCATTTGCCATAAAAGTGCATACTATTTCAAATCATAAATGTAATTAAGTGATCGTTGTACATACCTTTTGCTATGTATTATTATTAAACGCAGACTTTCGACTTGGTACATTTGTGTTGGATCCGTTTCATCAGGTGGGAGTGTTTATCATAATTATTTATACCTAGTACTGGGTGGCCAGAGTCTAAAGTACAAGAGGTAGTGGTAGTAAGTATCATATCTAACAATACAGTCAGGGAATTGTACCCCTCAGTTACAATTGGTCCTTCGAGCCGGATGGTAATCAGTGTAATATTAATATAGTGTTATTAATATTAAAATGGCCTATGATGAACACTCCACGAAACGATCCTCCTAACCAACAACGCCCGCGGCGCAAACGACAACTCCCTCAGTACCTAGAGGCTTACGCTGTCAGTCAACAACCTAGTCTTCTATCAACAGTAAACGCGGTAAAACTAGAAAGTAAAATTATGTCTAACCCTAACGACCAGGCTACCCCGACCATAGAGGCCCCTATGGGTTCTAACGTAACTGACCCAGCTCACGGTGGGGACCAGGGGGAACCAGACATGACTTTACACCCCGCCAATACCGAAGAAGTAGTCCCCGACGGGTCCCGGGAGGAAGACAACACTACCGAGAGAGAACTCGGCACGGAAGAAGATGAGGAGAGCACCGTGGAGATAGAGCTCCAAGACTCCGCACGGAGTACCCCAAGGGACGGCTCCCCTATACAACCGTCTTCTCCCAGCGAGGCAGAGAGGACACTACAGCAGGCATTCCTCGTCAGCCTGAAAGCCTCTACTGAACGCGATAGACTCCAGGGTGAACGCGATCGATTGCAGATACAGCAACGGAGCGAAGAAGAGCACATACGCCTGGAAATAAGACGCATTCAGATGGAAGAGAATATGGCAAGAGACCGGGCCGACGCACAGCGCGCCGCCACCGGTGCCCAGAGAGAATCGGATCTCACCAAGCGCGAAGCCGAGCGCGACAGAGCACAAGCGCAACTAATAGAACAGCTGATCAGAAGGACAACACCCCCTCCCTCCACCAGAGGCTCCAGGAACTCGTCTAGACATCACTCCAGGGCGGCATCCCCTAGCCGAGTAAGCGACCCTGAACTTGACCAACAGACGAGGTTTATACCCCCCGCAGACCCCCTTCCCCAACCGGTCCAAGCGAGACCCAGCCACCGGGAAGGAGCAGCATACACTGCGGAGAGGCTAAATCAGAGACTACAAGCCCTGGATGACCTAACGGAAGACGAAGAGGAAGAGGAGGAGAACCACGCCCGACGACAGCACAGTACTCTACCGGACCAGGAGGTCCAGTACAGCCCAGGCTATACCCCCGCGGAGCTGCGCTACAGACCCCCGACGCTATTCACGGGTGAGCACGACGCACGACCCGCACCGAGGAACAGCACCTGGACCAGCGGGCCATGGTACACAGCCGGTACCAGCCCACGCCAAGGAGCAGGAGGAGACTCGCCTAGGAGGCCTCTCCCCCAACGCTCGCCGATGTATCAACAATCCGCGTCATACATTGGCACACCTATGGTACCAGACTTCACCCAGGAGAACCGGGCCCAGTATACGGAGCTCCGCATGTGTCTGGAGACAATGTTGGTGGATGTCATTGATGAACGCCATAAATACGCGATACTACTGAAGCATTTAAAGGTACCCCGCGCGCACAACATAGCGCTCGCCTACGCCACTTCCACGACCCCATACACCGCAGCGCTGGTAGCGTTGGACCAGAGATATGGACGTATATGGGATTACGTGATCCAGGAGATCAGGCACATCGACCGCCTACCCCCAGCAACAGACAATCGAGCACTGGACGACCTGTCCATCAGAGTGCAGTCCCTAGTAGGGATGCTGGGAGCGCAGAGGGAAAAGGGTAGGCATGAACTATACGCCAACTCAAATGTAGAGAGGATCTTGGAGAAGCTACCGCCCGCCCGACAGGAGCGCTTTAGGCGGCAGAGAGACCACCGAGACCCTAATGGCCCCGAACCGAACCTCCTCGATCTAGCCGACTTCCTGGCGAGAGAAGTCAGCAGCTTACGGCTAGATACATTCGGACGGAGCACCCCTGGCTCCAGAGAAGGAACCAGGAGACTAAATGATGGAAGAAGATCGGTGACTGTCATGCACCAATCGGAGTCAGTGCCAAGCAGTAGGAGCCACAGTACCCCCTCAAGAAAGGAGAAGTGGAAGATAGTGTGCCCCTACTGTGAGAAAGAACACTGGCTGTCACAATGTGACTCATTCCCCAAGATGAATGCGGAGGAAGCGAGTCAATGGATAAAGTCCAACAGACGCTGTTTTCGCTGTGCGCGATCACACATGGCAGCCGAATGCCGCTTAAAGAAAAAGTGCAGTCGGTGTGATGGAGCCCATCTGGACATACTCCACGACAGTAACAGACGGCGGCCTCCACCCGCACCATCAAGCAGCAAAGCAAGCGTCATGTACATCGACCCCGCCAGCAGCAGCGGAGCCAGAGTGCTCTTAAAGGTAGTCCGTGTGACATTGAGCTACCAGAATAAAGTCATGGACACTTACGCCGTCCTTGATGACGGGTCAGAGAAGACCCTTCTGCTCGCGTCCGCTGCGGCCCAGCTAGGGCTGCGGGGGAGCGAAAACCAAATGACAATTCGGACAATAAGAAGAGATTTGAAAACGATAAAGGGCGAGAATGTCTCATTCTCTATCGCAGCAAGCGGCCAGCCCGAGCGACGGTACAGGATTACAGACGCTTTCACCAGCCAAGAAATAGGACTCTCGCGGTACACATACCCCGTAGCCAAGCTGATGGAGAAATATGTACATCTACGCAAGCTACCGATCCCACTCATAGACGGTGCTACCCCGACACTGTTGATAGGCTCCGACCATGCAGACCTCATTGTCCCGATAGACCGGGTTCATACCGGACCCAGAGGCTGTCCTGCAGCAGTCGAGACCCGCCTAGGATGGACTCTCCAAGGCCCACTCGCCAAATCTCTCAACCGAACCACAGCCACTAGCTGTCTCCACTCCCGAGTCACAGAGGGAGACACCGCACTCCTGCAGCATGTAGAGAGGCTATGGACCTTAGAACAAATGCCCTTTAAGAACGAAAAGAAAGACATTCGCTCTAAAGACGACATCTACGCCATTAACCTCCTCGAGACGGGAACAAAGAGAGTCCCAGTCAGCGGCGTGTTGAGATACGCCACGCCACTCCTGCGGCGGGAAGGGATGCCTACCTTTCACGCAAAGAAAGACGCCACAGAGCGGTACCTACTAAACACAGAGCGGCGCTTAGCCAAGGACCCCGCCCAAGAAAGTGTATACCGCGCTGAGATTGAGAAGCTCATCACAGCGGGACACGTCACAAAGATTGACATTAAAGAGGCCGACCAGACGACTGAATCGTGGTACGTGCCCCACCACAAGGTTCATCACAACGGCAAAGACCGCATCGTGTTTAACTGCAGCTACCAGATCGGATCCCAAAATCTGAATAAAGAGCTATTGCCCGGTCCTACACTCGGCCCCTCCCTACTAGGCGTACTACTCCGCTTCCGCCAGGACAAGGTGGCTATCAGTGGGGATATCAAAGGGATGTTCCTGCAGGTGAGATTAGTAGAGGAGGACAAGCCCCTGTTGCGGTTCCTATGGAGAGAGAGGCCAGGAGATGAGCACCCAGCCATCTACCAATGGGAAGTCCTCCCTTTCGGAACTACATGCAGCCCATGCTGTGCTACATTTGCACTACAGAGACATGTCGCAGAGGACCCAGCAGCGGACGAAGAGGTCCGACACAGTGTGAAGAACAGCTTCTACGTAGATAACTGTCTACAAAGCGTTTCGACCCAGGAAGATGCCGAGGCTCTCCTACATAAACTCCGCGCCTCTCTGATCAAAGGCGGCTTTGATCTCAGGCAGTGGGCCAGCAGCGATCCGCACGTACTGCGCAGCCTCTCCTCCGAGGACAAGGCAGCGAGCAGCGAGACCTGGATGGCCACAATCCCAGGAGAAGCCCAAGAGATGACACTAGGACTAGTGTGGCGCTTCAAAACAGATTCGCTCCACTATAGACACAAACCCCTGACCACGGAGCAGGGAAGGTCGACGGCAATACCGACCACCAGACGGAGTGTGTACAGAACACTCGCCCGACAATATGACCCGTTAGGATGTATACTACCGTACACCACCAGGGCAAAGATGATTGTACGAGCATTGTGGGACAAGGACCAGGGCTGGGACGACCCCATTCCCGCACACCTTGCATCCACCTGGAGAGAGTGGGAGATGGAACTCCACTCACTCCCAGGCGTTAATATACGCCGAAGCTACTTCCCACCCACGGTGAGGCCAGAGACATGTAAAATGGATTTACACGTCTTCAGTGACGCCTCCGAGGTCGCCTACGGATCAGTAGCCTACTTGCGGGCCCAAGAAGAGGGGGGAGAGATCTACACAGCATTCATCCTCGCCCGCTCGAGAATAGCCCCACGCAAGCAACAGTCTATCCCACGTCTAGAGCTCTGCGCAGCCCTCGCAGGAGCGCATCTAGCCACGCTCATCCAACGTGAGCTCAGCATTCCGGTGCATAGAACAATCCTGTGGTCAGATTCCACGACAGTACTCGCCTGGATCAAATCGGATTCATGCAAATACAAAGTCTTCGTGGGAGTCAGAGTCACTGAGATTCAAGAGTTAACCGGAGAGTTAACCGGAGAAGCAAACTGGCGCTATGTTGATACAAAACACAACCCAGCTGACGTCATCACCCGGGGAATGTCCCTAGATGACTTAACCCGTCATAACATCTACAGTGACGGACCAGCATTCCTCAAGCTCCCGGAAGGAGATTGGCCCACGCCCACCCCGAGGGAAGCAAGTGACGAGGAGGCTGAGAATAAGAAACCCATGTTCTGTGGAATGAGCACTGTTGTCTCCGCAGACCCCAACATAGACGATTGCATTACCATAGAGAGTGCGCAGCAACGGACATTCCTGCGGCACCACCCAGAGATTAAGTCCCCCGCTGATATGTCAGCAGCTGACTACGAGGAAGCAGAACTGCTTCTACTGCAACGAGCCCAGAGAGACTCGTTCCCCGATGAACTAGACTGTCTACAGGGAGGAAAGCCCGTCCCATCAGACAGCAGATTGATTCATCTGGCCCCCGAGAGTGACACACATACCCTCATCAGAGTGGGTGGTCGCCTGCGGAGAGCCCCCAATTTACCGGATGACATTAAGTACCCAATCGTATTGAACAGCCGACACAAGGTCACAGAGCTGATTATAAAGAAATACGACGAGGATGTACACCACGCAGGAGCAGAGAGAGTCTTCGCGGAAATCAGACGTCGTTACTGGATACTTCAAGGAAGAGAGGCGGTGCGACGCTTCCAGCGAACCTGTCTAGACTGCCGAAAGTGGCGCGCGCAGCCCAGCATACCACGGATGGCTGACCTACCTCCATGTCGCCTCCGACTCGGCGACAAGCCATTCCACTCAACAGGCATGGACTGGTTTGGCCCGCTGCACATAAAGAAAGGAAGAGGCACCGAGAAGCGGTGGGGTATTGTATTCAAATGCATGACCACCAGAGCGATACATATCGAGCTACTTCCGACCATGAGCGCAGACTCATTCCTTATGGCCTTCCGAAGATTCACATCACGGAAAGGAAAACCGTCTACATTATTGTCCGATCACGGGACAAACTTCAAAGGCGGAGAAAGAGAGCTGAGGGAGAGCTTCCAAGCTATGGGCCCAGAACTTAAGACCCACCTCGCTCCAGCCCAGATTGACTTCCAATTCAACCCCCCAAACGCACCCCACTTCGGTGGAACTTGGGAACGAGAAGTACGTTCTATAAAGACAGCCCTGTACGCAGTACTTGGGGCCCAGACTGTGGCGGAAGAAGTCCTAATGACAGTCCTCACGGAGATTGAGGGAGTATTGAACTCCAAGCCCCTCGGTTACGTCTCCAGTGATGTAGCAGATGTCGACCCAGTCACCCCCAACACCCTCCTGATGGGGCGGCTAGATCCCGCGTTACCCCAGACAATGTACCGGCCTGAAGAAGCGAACGGCCGACGAATGTGGAGGTACAGCCAAGTATTAGCCGACAAGTTTTGGAGCAGTTTCCTACTGCACTACCTACCGTCTCTACAGACCCGCCAGAAGTGGGTAAAAGAGAGAGACAATTTGACGGAAGGAACAGTCGTCATGATTATTGACCAGTCACTACCCAGAGCTATGTGGCCGGCTGGCCGCGTAAGCAAAGTGATCACCGGTGCCGATGGCAAGGTCCGAGCAGCTGAAGTACTCGTCCAGGGGCGCATTTACACCCGTCCTGTGGCGAGGCTCATAGAACTGCCCCGACTCCCAGACACAATCGATGATGACCATGACCCTATGACTTTGTGAGTTGACTGACCCTTACAGCGAACCCTTGAGTGGTAGACAGTGCGGTTAATCTGTCTCTGCTTAACTAATTGGGTTGGGACCAATTAGGGCGCGGCTGTTCTGAAGGATCAGATTAAACCGAATATATATATTTATTTATATATATTTAATTGTATTTGTATATCTCCTGATATCCCTTGTATATTCCTTGTACAATATGCATTGAATATCCCTTCTAGTCTACTGAACATCCCATAATAGTCTCCATTCTACCATTGGACGAGACCTTGGTGCCAGGTCGCCATACCCCTCAGACCAGGTTCAATCGTACCGCTCAACATGTATGGACAAGTCCTAGTTCCGCGTAGGAATATGTCTACCGCACCACTAATGGTACTATTTGTTCATAGTGCGTATATATACTGCACTATTAAAGTAGAGCTTTCCTTTTAGTCCAGTTCCTTACCCTCCAACAGAGTGACAGACGCAAAAGCCTCCCCGCGAACCACGTGTGGGCAGTAAGGCCAATTCGGCCCAGTATCGGCATTGAGACATCGTGTATATTAATATTTGAATAGTCATATTTGGCACTATATCGTCGAGTTGGACGTATTCTATTAAGCTAATAATAGTCTATTCATATGTAGTGCCTCGTGCGGTAAGAGTTCTATAGTAATCAGCACCCCCATCGTTTCGGGCATCAGCTGGACGCTTATCCAGGGTGGTTGACCCCACGTGAAGCTGCACCCGAGGAGCTCCAGGCCAAAGAGCGAGTGGACCTGTATATTGGATTATTCTACCGACGACGGCTAGCCTTCCCCGGCTTGGATTATGCTTTGAGTACTTTGATTATTCTATGGATAAAGGCCAACACTGCAGTGTGTTGGAAATACCCCCCCCGGAGAGGACGACAGGTGAGAAGACGCTCTACACGACGAGGTCGCCTCACGTCTCTCCATCGTGGACCGGAGGACGCCGGCCACAGAGAGTCCAACTGCTTTCATCTGTGGATCGAGGATCGCTGGGCATCGGGTCGCACGACTGTGGGCTCTCCCAGGATACCCTCGGCCAGACGGGATACAGCCAGACTCTACCCCCCCCCCTCCAGCTGTCCTACAAGCAGTCGGAACCTTCCCCTAGTGTATCCAGCTATATAATCATTCAAGTATCATTGCTATTGTTCCCTAAATATTCCAGGTTGTATATTTGCTTCCTGCGCAATCAGAGATTGGACATTCGATATTGATCTACCTACGAATACTCATTTGCCATAAAAGTGCATACTATTTCAAATCATAAATGTAATTAAGTGATCGTTGTACATACCTTTTGCTATGTATTATTATTAAACGCAGACTTTCGACTTGGTACATTTGTGTTGGATCCGTTTCATCAGGTGGGAGTGTTTATCATAATTATTTATACCTAGTACTGGGTGGCCAGAGTCTAAAGTACAAGAGGTAGTGGTAGTAAGTATCATATCTAACAATACAGTCAGGGAATTGTACCCCTCAGTTACAGGTGACATTACCATTTGATATGTTTCAAGTGTGTCTTGAGACATTAAATATGGGCAACAGTGGCTCGGGAGGTCGAGCAGTCGTCTGGTAATCTGGAGGTTCCCGGTTAGATTCCCGCTCCTCCTGCCAGCGTGTCAAAGTGTCCTTGAGCAAGACACTTAACCCCTAACTGCTCCCGACATGGTTGCCTCTGCCGTCGGTGTGTGAATGTGTGAGTGAATGGGTAAAATGTGAGGAACAAAGCGATTTGGATAAAAGCTCTATATAATGCATTTACCATTTACCAAATAGCATGTCCTCAGAAGTCCTGAGATGTCTTGCGGTAACGGCGAGGGCTTGGTGTGGAATAGCTGTTTTTGCCGTCACTCGTGGTTGTCTCCACTGTCCAGACAAGCATGTTGTTACCATGGTTTCAATATGAGACGGCATAGAAGAAACATGTTTATGCATAAAGCTGTGCCTGTAGGTATGTTCAGAAATATTTAGCACATTCCTTGGCCTGTCGCCTGTAGCCTGTGTGCCCTGT
This sequence comes from Notolepis coatsorum, assembly GCF_963971535.1. Taxonomy (NCBI): domain Eukaryota; kingdom Metazoa; phylum Chordata; class Actinopteri; order Aulopiformes; family Paralepididae; genus Notolepis; species Notolepis coatsorum. The sequence continues at coordinate 152,329,026 of NC_140170.1, forward strand.
CGGAGATTAATAATCAAAGGAAAGACACGAATGGATAATCTTTTGAACCATTAATATTCAACTTGTCATCATGACCGATACCAATCATAATATACCCTCAACTAACAGTCCCAGCAGTTAGGATTATGCCACGCCACTGTGTATAAATCAAAGGCATATAGCCATAAAATAGATTAATATTATGTTTTATTACTGTGCAAGTGGATATAAAATTCAACTCTATGTGCGTATGAAATGACTCATATGACTGTCATATGACAGAATACACTGTCTCTGATACTCAATATTACAGTAACTCAAACGAAACTTCTAGGAGTCCTACTTGATGAACAGCTAACATGACAGAACCACATTGACAAGGTGACTAGTAAAATGGGGAAAGGAATATCTATGATAATGTAGCAGGGTGGATTATCCCTGCTTTATGGGAGTCGATGTCCACTGCCACCTGGTAGTGGGAACGCAGCAGATCTGGGTCCGGCTGAGTCCCCGACTGTAGGCCAGGAGTATTGGAGTGGAGGTTTAGCAGAGGGAGTGGATGGGGCCTAGGATTCACTAACCTAGGGGTGGTGCGCTGGTCCTTCTTGCCCTCCAGGGCAATTAGCAGTAGTTCCCCACACACCCACACTTCCCCCAATACTTCCTGTGCCCTCCCACACCCGATGACAGCATATCATGCATGGTCCGGTTAAACCTCTCGCATTGGCCGTTCCCCTGGGGGTGGTAGGGCGTAGTATGGCTCTTAGAGATCCCGTAAAGTCTACAGAGTTCTTTGATGAGGCCAGATTCAAAATTTCGACCTTGGTCGGCATGGAGCCGAGCGGGGCAGCCGTAGTACACAAACCAATGCCGGATGAGTGCGGCGGTGGTGGTCTTGGCGGTCTGATCTTTGGTCGGGATGGCGATAGTGAAACGGGTAAACATATCGGTCAACACCAGGACGTTCTCATAGCCGCCCGTCGACATCTCCAACATGGTAAAGTCCATGGCTAGGACTTCCATGGGCGCAGTCACGTTGGTGCAGGTCATCGGGGCCTGTGACTTAGGGCATACGTCCCGGGCAAGCGCACACCGCTTGCACTGTTGCACCCAGCCATTCACCTCTGCTGCCATCCCTATCCAGAAGTAACTTTGCCTCATCAGGTCTATGGTCCCCCGTCTACCGAAGTGTCCCCTGTAGTCGTGTTGGGTCTCATATATGTGTCGCCGCAGTGCCGTCGGCACCACCAGTTGCAGGACCTCTTCCCCGTCTCGGGGGTCGCTAACGCGTCGAAGCAGTACTTGATTGTGTAGCCGGAAACGCTCCCACTGCCCGTATAACTTGCGGAGGCATGGGTTCACATCCTGCAACAAGGCTTTAGTGGGTGGGGTCCCACGGGTCACCGCCTGCCATACCGGTCCCAGTTCGGGGTCTTCCGCCTGGAATTGTCGTAGTTCGTCCCAGCTGTATCCGCTGTTCCTCTTCTGCGGCACTATTTGTCTTGCAACGATCGCCGGGACCCCCTGCGGGTCGGTCCGGTCCTCGGGCCTAGGCGAGCCCGGACTTCTTCCGCCGGGATCACTACAAAACCTTTGCTTTGGCTTGCCTCGCCGGTTGGCCTTGCGGCTAGAGCGGGGGCCCGCGCCTCGGGGCTCAGGCGAGCACGGCTTCCTTCCGCTGGGGCCACCTGGCCCGGTTGCCTCAGGTCGATTGCTGAGACTTCCGGCGGCTCAGTCCATTCCTCAGGGCCCAGCCGAGTACGAACGCCTTCCGCCGTGATTGCTAGAAAGTCTTTTTCGGTGTCTGCTACTTCTGGTTCTTGCCTCATCGGGATGCGTGACAAGGCGTCGGTATTTTGGTTGAGTCGGCCGGGCTTGAAATGTACTACAAAGTCGTATTCGGCCAGCTGGGCGACCCGCCCCCAGATTGGCCGTGTCCAGGTACCGCAAAGGGTTGTGGTCGGTGACCACAGTGAATTGGGAGTAGAGCAGGAGGTCTCGGAACTTCTCGGTGATCGCCCACTTCAGGGCGAGGGGCTCCAGCTTGAACGCGCTGTAATTCCGGTCGTTTCTTTCTGACCCTCGTAGGCCCCTGCTCGCGAAGGCGATGACGCGATCTATGCCCTCTTGCTTCTGACTCAGCACGGCTCCCAGCCCCAAGTAACTTCCATCCATGGTCACTACGAAGGGGAGTTGGAGGTCCGGATATGCCAACACCGGTGGCGTCATTAGGCACCCTCGCAGGTGATCGAAGGCCTCCTGGCACTTTGGAGTCCATTGGAAGGCCTCGGTCCGTCCTTTAGCGAACCCTTTCTTTTCTTTTCCCATGAGGGCATGCAGTGGTTGCGCCACTTGGGCGAAGTGGGGCACGAATCGCCGGTAGTACGACATGAATCCGATCACTTGTCGCACTTCTTTCGCCGAGCGTGGCCCCGGCCAGTCCTCCAGGGCCTCTACTTTGTCAGTGTCGACTTGGACCCCGGCCGCAGATACAATGTGTCCCAGGAATTTTACTTCCGCCTTGAGGAGGAAACACTTCCGGGGCTTGAGTTGTTCGCCATGTTCGCGGAGGCGTCCGAACACCAGGTCCAGCTTCTGACAGTGGCTCTCGAAGTCCCGTGAGAACACCAACACGTCATCCAGGTAGACCAACAGGACATCGAAAGCCAGGTCCCCTAACACCGCGGTCATCAACCGCTGGAACGTCGCCGGCGCATTGCACAGCCCGAAGGGCATACGGGTCCACTGATAGAGGCCGAAGGGCGTCGTGATGGCCGTCTTTTCTTGATCCTCCTCTTTCACCGCCACCTGAAAGTAGCCAGCCGTGAGGTCGAGGGATGAGAAGATTTTGGCCTGCCCGAGGGCATCTAGGGACTCCTCTATGCGGGGTAGAGGGTACGCATCTCGGTGTGTCACATTGTTTAATCGACGGTAGTTGCAACAGAATCGCACAGAGCCGTCTTTCTTGATCACTATCATGGCGGGCGACGCCCATGGGCTACAGCTCTCCACTAGGACGCCCTGAGCGACCAGGTCTTGCATGTGTCGTTTCACCTCCTGAAAGATGTGAGGCGGTATCCAGCGGTGCCGTTGTTTTATGGGATGCGCGTCCCTGGTGGGGATGTAGTGAGTGATCGTGGTAGTGTATCCATAGTCTCCGTCGTCGAGGGAGAACACCGTCTTGTGTTTCTCCAATACCTGGTTCAGTCGGTCCACTTGACCCTGGGCGAGGTCTTGGAGGTTTCCTTGCACGGGCACGGCTAGTCGTCGGGTCTTCCCGTCGGCAGCCGCCGGAGTCGGGTTGTCTCCGGCTTCAATCGCCGTCACCCTCAATCCTCCGGCAACTTCCTCCACGGTCACCCTTTCTTTGGGCAGTATTTGACGGGCGGTGGAGTTCCGCCAGTCGGGACCAGGGGGTTTAACAGACGCACGGGAACCCTCCCATTTAGGGCGTGGGCCACTACGTTGGCCACCAGTAGGCCTGGCGGTAAGTTGGCACTCGGAGTACTCTCGAGCATTACGGGGCGTTGTATCTTTGCAGACGTCTCGCAGCGGCCCTGGACGACCACTTCACTGCGGGGGGGAATGACCACCGGGTCTCAGCCGGCCACTTTCACGTACCCCCTTCTCCCCAGGGCGGTGCACCCCTGTTCCTCATGAGCAATGGCAGCAACGATGCGGCGCAGGGCGGCGCTCCCGGCGTCAGAGCGATGGCGACCAGTTGGTCGTATCCCCTCCATTCCGGCGAAGAGGTCGTACACCCTGCTGAGTATGTTCATCCCCAGGAGGCCCGGGATGGCGTTTCCCGCGGAGCTGCAGTGGGGGTCGTCTTTTACTATGAACACACATTTTCCAGGGAACTTCATCCCTAGACACTCCACGTCAGCGAAGAGGCACCCCACCAAGGGGATTTCTAAACCGTTGGCGGCCGTGAGGGTGACCCAGGTGGCGGAGTCAAGTCAAGTCAAGAGTTTAATTTGTCACGGCATACAAGTATACAATGAAATGCGGGTGGTCTTGACCGCAACGATGTGCAATACAGTAGTACAACATATAATAGAATCCAATAGACAACATTGTGCAATAAACAGGTAACATAGTGGGACATCACGGTATTTGTACATAGTTATTTACAGAGCATGAAGGACATGCTAGGTCCCTAGGTAGTCCAATACACTTGTTACTATACTATTTTTATAGTGGCCTTTCTTTGTTGCCATAAGTGTGGGCGTGTGCAGCATGAGTGAGTGCTTTCTCATGTTAAAGTGGCTGCTAGTGTGCGAGCGTGCACAGCGTGTGTGTCGTGTGTGTGCTAGTGTGTGCTTGTGTGTGTAGGGTTCAGTGTTCTGTGACCCTCAGTGTTCAGAAGAGAGGACAGTCTCTTCGTCTTGAATTGCTGCTTGAAATGGGTTTCGGTCATGGTGGTAACCTCGGATCCGGTGTCTAAGAGGCAGCAGGTCTTGACGCCGTCTATCTGTACGTCTAGGGTGTAACAGCCCCCGTATACATCTTGGGTCTCTGGGCCCATGGCTATCGAGTCGACGGCTCCTGCCGCAATGGCGTCGATCGCCCCTCGTGTTCTAGATAGGCGTCCCTGTGAGCCCAAAGCTTCGGGTGCGGGGGAAGGTGCTGGGCGCAATCCGCCGGCCTGGAGTGGACATTCTCTACTGATATGCCCCGGCTGCTGACAGGCATGTTTGAGAGGGTCCATGGAGATGACATTGATGGACTATCCCACTGCATCACAGACTACATCAGATTCTGCGAGGAGAGCATCATACCCACAAAAAAGGTATGCTGCTTTTCAAACAAACCCTGGATTAACAAGGACATTAAACACCTGCTAAACAGGAAAAAGAGGGTCTTCATGGCAGGGGACACTGAGCAGGCCAGGGCTGTCCAAAGGGAGCTCTAAAAAGAGCTAAGGGCAGCCAAGGACAATTACAAGGACAGGCTAGAGGGTACAAGGACAGGCCAACAACACCAGAGAGGTGTGGGCGGGTGTCAGGAAGATTACTGGGTTCAAACAGCAGGGCACGGCTGTGGAGGGCCCCCCAGAGCGTGCAAACAAGTTTAACACGTTCTTCAACCGCTTTGACCAGAGTGGCCTCCCCACACCCCTCCCCCCACCCATCAACACCAGCACCCCTTCCCACCTATCAAGCACCCCCCCCACCTGTTAAGTTAACTTCTACTGCAGCCTTTACGGTAATCTGTAAAGAGGGGAATGGGCGCTGTTGTTGTGTGTCACTGGTTTTGGAATGCACTTAGGCTGTGGCCACGACGCTGTGGAGAGCGTGAAATAAACTTGAGTGTAAAGAAAACTGTCGTCTTATTTGCAAGCTAACATGGTAGCAGAGGATGTCGGCCTCTAATGTTACTAACTACAGGCTGCCGCCTGGACTGGACGAAAAGACGTCTTTTGAGAAGTGGAAGAATGAAGTGGAAATATGGAGTCGGGTGACAGATTTAGTCAAGAAGAAACAAGCGTTGGCTGTTGCTCTATCGTTGACGGGTAGGGCGAGGAATACTGCTTTAGAAATACCTGTCGATGATCTAAATAAGGATGATGGAATGACAACTTTGATTCAGGAACTTGACAAGGTGTTTTTGAGAGAAGAGAAGGACCGGGCTTACGAAGCCTATTCAGAGTTTGATCAGATTTCGCGGGAAGACGGCGTCTCCATGGTGGACTATATTGTTGATTTTGAACAGAAGTACAACCGGATCAAAAAATTCGATATGGTTCTACCTGACGCTGTTTTAGCATTCAAACTACTGGATACAGCAGGCCTCGACATAAAAGACAAACAACTGGCATTGACTGCCTGTGGTAAGCACACCTTTGTTGATATGACGTCAGGACTGAAACGTATATTTGGAGAAAAAACTGAGAAAAAGGCAGGGGCCATTACTGTGAAGCAAGATGCAGCATTCTACACAGATCAGAGACGAGAACAGCAGAGGCGGGAGCAGCCGCAAGCTCAAAGTGGACAAGTTAGAGGGCCATTCGCAGGCACAAATCCGCTTGATAAATTTGGAAGACGAACGAAGTGTGGGATTTGTCAGAGCACATTCCACTGGGTGAAAGATTGCCCAAACAAGAAAGAATATGTAAAGGTGACGGAAGAAAATTAAGAACCAGATGAGTGTAATATAACACTTTTTTCTAAGGAATCGGATACGGATATATTCATGGTTGAGGCTCTGGGAACGGCCGTCATTGATACGGCATGCACGCGGACTGTATGTGGTGAAAAATGGCTGGATAACTATGTTGGGGGACTAGATGAGAGACAAGTCAAAGGATTGGTTAGCACAAAGAGTAGCAAACCTTTCAAGTTTGGGGATGGGCGAGTTGTACATTCTACAAAAACGGTCAAGATACCAGCCAAGATAGGAGAAACAAAATGTTGTATTGAAACAGAAGTAGTCTCATCTGACATCCCTTTACTGCATAGTAAAACGTTGCTAAAGAGAGCAGGAGCTGTGTTGAACCTGGAAAACGATACAGCTATAATGTTTCAGAAACCAGTAGCTCTGGAGTTGACTTCATCTGGACACTACTGTCTGAACATACTTGATAAAGAGTCCCCAAGTGAAGCATATGAGAATGTGGTCCTGGCCATCACAGATAATATGACCAGTGTGGAAACACAAAGCTTTACTTAAACTTCACAAGCAATTTTGACATGCATCAGTTGATAGACTGAAGAAGCTGCTGACAAATGCTGGAAACACGGATGATGAATGCACTGCTATTCAAGGGGAAATAGTAGGAAAATGTGAGATATGTCTCAAGTACAGCAAGGCTAAGCCCAAGCCTGCTGTTGGTCTGCCCATGGCCTCCAGGTACAACGAGACTGTGGCAGTTGATCTACATGAGCTAGAACCAAATGTGTGGTACCTACACATTATCGACCACTTCACTCGCTTTAGTGCAGGTAGCATCATGACCTCAAAGAAGCCAAGTGTGATAGTGAAAAACTTTGTACATTCCTGGATCAGTGTCCATGGTCCACCTGAGCGTCTCTTCAGTGACAACGGCGGAGAGTTCAATAATGAGGAAATAAGAGACATGGCAGAGAACTTCAACATCGAGATCAAGACGACTGCTGGCTACAGTCCATGGAGCAATGGTTTGCTGGAACACCACAACCAATCCCTTACAGAGATACTACTGAAGGTAAAACTTGACAAAGGACTTGACTGGAAAACGGCTCTTGATTGGGCACCCATGGCTAAGAACACAATGCAGAATGTGCATGGCTACAGTCCACATCAGCTGGTGTTTGGACAGAACCCGAACCTTCCCTCTGTGTTTGTTGATCAGCCACCTGCTTTGGAGGGAACTACAATGAGTGCATGGGTGGGAAAGCACATAACAGCATTACATGCAGCACGGAAAGCTTTCACGGAGGCAGAATGCTCAGAGAGAATCAGACGTGCTCTTCGAAAGCAGCTTCGTCCAACAGATGAGAAGTATGAAACGGGAGACAAAGTGTTCTACAAAAGGACAGACTGTGTTGAATGGAAAGGCCCTGGGGTTGTGATAGGGCAAGATGGGGTGGTGATTTTTGTACGTCATGGTGGGACATATGTCAGGGTTCATCAATCTAGGCTGCGAAAAGTGCACCCTGGGGAAAGTAATACTGTGGGCAATATCGATGTATCTGTTACTGATAGTGATGTGCCTGTTACTGACAATAATATGAATGTTGATATGAATAGTAACAGTGGGGACATGCCCGTTACTGATGGTGATATAAATGGTGACATGAACAATGACGTAGCAAACCAGGATATAGATAACTCTCATGGGATCAATCAAAAAGATTATCACCAGACAGGCATAAAGGTAAAAACCGGTCAGACAATCAGCTTTGTGGATAATGTAACAGGTGTTCCTCACACAGCTAAAGTGATGGGACGAGCAGGAAAGGCTACAGGAAAACACAGCAACTGGTACAACCTCCAGTACTTAGAATCTTTTGACATCACCGGTACTATGGGGTCAGTTGATCTTACTAAAGTAGACAATCTTCAGGTTAAGCCACTAGATGGTGTAGAACTATGCTCTGATATGCAGGAAAATGATGTATTAGTAACAGAGGGTGTATCATTTGATAAGGCTAAACCAGATGAAATCAGTAGCTGGAAGAAAAATGAGGTGTTTGAGGAGGTGAAAAATGTGGGTCAAAGACAGGTGTCAACGAGATGGGTGTGTACGCTTAAAGAAACCCCTGATGGTATCATACCCAAAGCGCGGCTAGTGGCTAGGGGTTTTGAAGAATTCAACACTCAAAATCTACAGAAGGACTCGCCTACATGCTCATCAGAGTCCCTTAGATTACTGATGTCAGTCCTGTGTCAGAAAACATGGACATTGAACTCTATGGACATAAAGTCAGCTTTTCTTCAAGGAATGGAGCTGTCTCGGGATATACACATCCGCCCTCCTCCTGAGGCTAAAAGTGACGGGACACTGTGGAAGCTGAAGAAATGTGTCTATGGACTCGCTGATGCCTCCCTCTACTGGTACAACAGAGTAAAAGCAACGATGATCGAAACAGGGGCCACTATGTCACAAGTTGATCCTGCTGTATTCTACTGGCTTGATGAAAACTGTAGTGTGACTGGTGTTCTTGCCTGTCATGTGGATGATTTCATCTGGGGTGGCTCACACGCATTTGCCACGATGACCATCCCTCATCTCAAAACAGTTTTCCAGGTGGGACGTGAGGAACAAGACAACTTTCGCTATGTGGGGAGGGGATGGAACTCTCCACAGTAGGTGGAGAAGTGCTTGTGCAACAGGAGATCTACATAAAGAACCTTCAGCCCATTCTCATAGACCCATCAAGAGCGTTGCACCGTGATGCTCTTCTCACAGAGTGTGAGACTGACAACCTAAGGTCAAAGATAGGACAACTCTTGTGGGTGGCTAGACAGAGTAGGCCAGATATCATGTTCGATACATGTGTCCATGTACCAATCTAAAACATGCTACTGTGCAAACCATGCATGAAGCAAATAAGGTAGTACGAAAACTGAAATCAGAACATGTCACAACTTAGGAAAAGAGGACTCTTTGAAGCTTGTTGTTTTTAGCGACGCATCCATGGGAAACCTCAGATGGGGGAACACAAGGAGGGCATCTCATTGTTCTGATGGGTGAGAAAGGACGATTCTCTCCAATCTGCTGGAAATCAAAAAGGATCAGAAGAGTGGTTCGGAGCACGCTGGCAGGAGAGACACTAGCCCTGGCTGATGGTATTGATAATGCCATATTTTTGTTCTCCCTCTACTCTGAACTTACCACAGGTATGGTCAAACAGCACACCCTACCTGTGATGTGTGTTACAGACAACTTCTCCCTTGTGGAGACTATCAAATCCACCAAGTCAGTGACTGAGAAACGACTGAGACTGGAAATAAGTGGAATCAAAGAACTTATCCAGAACAAAAGGATCCAAAGGATTCTGTGGTCTACTACGAAGGGCCAGCTGTCAAACTGTCTCACCAAAAAGGGAGCATCTTCCCTTGTACTGCTTAAAGCACTGAAGAATGGACAGTGGAAGCTAGATGACTGAATAACTGGTTATGACTGAGATTATTATTTTTTGTTTTCTTGAAATATCCTTGCAGTGTATTTTTGTTTAAAAAAAGAGAGTGAGATTGTTAAGTTAACTTCTACTGCAGCCTTTACGGTAATCTGTGAAGAGGGGAATGGGCGCTGTTGTTGTGCGTCACTGGTTTTGGAATGCACTTAGGCTGTGGCCACGACGCTGTGGAGAGCGTGAAATAAACTTGAGTGTAAATAAAACTGTCGTCTTATTTGCAAGCTAACACCACCCACCCACACCCATCACCACCCCCAACAGCAGCAGCAGCCTGCCCATCACCCACAAACACCAACCCCACCATCCCAGCCAACAGCACACTACCTACGGAGACATCAGCCCCAACCCTGACCATCACTAACAGCCAGGTCAGGAGGCAGCTCTCCAAGATTAGTGTGAATAAGGCCAGAGGACCGGACAACACCAATCCCAGGGTGCTCAAAGCATGTGCGGAGCAGCTGGCAGCACCACTCCAACATCTCTGAGGCTGGAGAGGGTGCCCCAGCTCTGGAAGACCTCCTGCATTGTCCCGGTGCCCAATAAGGGACGACCCAGCACCCTCAACGACTACAGGCCAGTTGCTCTGACGTCACACGTCATGAAGACGTTTGAGAGACTGGTCCTGCAACATCTCAAGCCCCTGGTGTGTGACTCCCTCGACCCCCTACAGTTTGCATACCAGGCAAACATCGGGGTGGAGGACGCCGCTCCACAGAGTGTACACACACCTGGAGAAGCCGCGCATCTCAGTGACGATTATGTTCTTTGACTTCTCCAGTGCCTTCAACACCATCCAGCCGTCACTGCTAGTGGAGAAGCTCTCTGTGATGCAGCTGGAGCACAGTTTGGTGGCCTGGATCAAGGACTACCTCACTGAGAGACCGCAGTACGTCAGACTAAAGGACAGTCAGTCTGACGTACTGGTGAGCAACACCGGCGCCCCCCAAGGAACTGTACTGTCACCCTTCCTCTTCACCCTCTATACCTCAGACTTCTGCCGCAACTCAAGCGGGTGCCACCTGCAGAAGTTCTCTGACGACTCCTCCATCGTAAGCTACATCACCGACAATGATGAGGAGGAGTATAGAGCCCTGGTGGAGAGCTTTGTGGGGTGGAGCGATAGCAACCACCTCCAACTCAACACCAGTAAGACCAAGGAGCTGGTGGTGGACTTCCGCAGGGGCAAGAAGAGGCCCCCCCGATTCCCATCACCATCCGAGGGGAGGAGGTGGAGGTGGTGAAGTCATATAAGTTCCTTGGGGTACACCTGAACAATAAACTGGACTGGTCGGACAACACAGAGGCCCTCTACAGGAAGGGACGCAGGCTGTTCTTCCTGAGGAGACTCTGGTCCTTCAATGTTTGCAATAGACTGCTGCAGTCATTCTACCAGTCTGTAGTGGCCAGCGTCCTCTTCTATGCTGTGGCATGCTGGGGGGGCTACACCAACTCGAGGGCACCAACAAACTCAACAAGCTGGTGAGGAAGGCTAGCTCCGTGGTGGGAGTCGAGCTGGTCAGAATAGAGGTGATGGCAAAGAGGGGGATGAGAAGGAACCTGGCTGCTATCCTGGAGAATCCCTCCCACCCACTCTACGACAAGCTAGTCAAGATGAGAAGCACGTTCAGCCACAGACTCATACCCCCCGACACTCAACTAACCGCCTCGGACAGTCCTTCATACCAGCAGCCATCAGGCTCCACAACAGTGGGCAGGAACTGCTGCCAGACATCCAACTAGAACTAATAGGAACCTAAAAAGGACAATAACACTACCTTATGCATACTGCACCTTATGTGAATACTGTATATTTCAGTTAGTTAGATAGTCAATTATAACACTACCATATACATACTGCACCTTATGTGATACTGTGAATACTGTATATTTCAGTTAGTTAGATAGTAAATTATATATTTTTTTTATCCACTTTTTCTCCTTATTTTTCTATTTTTCTCCCATCCCAATTTCGTATCGCCAATTCTCCCCTTCAATTCTCCCCTCCCCTGTCTTGAACGTTGCTAGACTATGCCTCCCACTGGTCGGCTGTAGGGAGGATAGAAGCCTTGCATCACGTGTCCCCTCCGGTACATGAGGAGGCAGCCTGTCGCATCTTTTCACCAGACAGCGCGGACTCTCAGTGGCGAGGAGTAATGCGTGGGAGGCTCACGCTGCCCCCGATACTTCCTGTCTCTGCTGAACAGGCGTCACCCAATCAACCTGTAGGAGTCGCTGTCCACAACGTCCAATCCCCACCCATCAACTTTCCACCCACTACCTCTGCCAATTGAGATAGTATGACGACTGGCCCAAGCCGCAGGCAACGCTGACTCGGGGAGTCGAGACAGGAGCCTCTTGCATTGGTGACGAGCGCAATCTCCGCTACGCCACCCAGCCGCCATAGTAAATTATATTGACTTATTTGTTTACACTGCTTGTGTTGTGTTTACTACCTGTACCCCCCCCCCCCATCCCCCATGCTGCTATGATGCCTGAATTTCCCCAGGGGGATCAATAAAGGAATATCTTATCTTATCTTACTCGCCTACTACTGCAGAGACTCTGGGATCGAATCCAGCTGTCAGTGGTACCTCCAGCTTGGTCAGTCGTCCCTACTAACACAATTGGCAGTGTTAGTGGGTGGGAAGCCAGTGGGGTATGTGTCCTGCTCGTAAACTGCGACTCCTACTGATTGGTTGGGGGCACCTGTTCAGCAGGGAGGGGATCTGGGGGAAACGCTTAAGTAGTTCTACACCCTCCCCAGGCCGACAGTGGGGCAATGCGCGCAACGACCAGGAAGGGAATTGGCATAACGACAACAATTGGGATGGGTGAAAAATACAGAAAGCCCAAAAATAAATAGAATTAAAAAACGTACTCTCTACGACTACAGGGAGGACAGCTCCAGAAAAAACTAATGTGGCGGTTTGTGCATTTAATTATATAAACAATGTAGTTGGTTTATATCCCCACCATTGTGACACTGCTGTGCTAATGGGGAATATCTCATGGTCAAGTGTAGACCTTTCTATCAGCCCACAGAATTTACAGCTACCATTGTGACTGCAGCCTATACCTCCTGATGCTAATGCCAAGCTAGAAATGAAGGAACTGCATGCTGCCATTAGGAGCTCACTGCACCAGTTTCAACAGACTGGAGTATGTTTGCCACCCAGGCCACCCTGGACTCCCACACATTCACTCCAACATTGACAGTGTGTCACCACCTTTAAACAGATCACTACATTCCCCAATCAGAAGCCGTGGATGAACAGAGAGGTCTGTATACTGCTAAATGCACACCACACCGCTTTTAGATCTGGTGACATGCAGGCCTACTGTTCAGCCAGGGCTAACCTGAATAGGGGAATCAAGCAGACCAAGCACAGCCACAAGCTAAGGGTTGAAGAGCACTTCAACAACTCCGACCCCTGATACATGTGGCAGGGCATCCAGGCCATCACGGATTACAAACCCACCAACAACTCTCCCTCAACCACTGACCCCTCCCAGCAGGGCTGGACTGGGATCAAAAATCGGCCCTGTAATTTTTGGCCCAGACCGGCCCACCATAATCGGTCGGACACCACCCACCAATACACCATCCTTGCGGTCCCCTTAAATATACGTACGTACTGTACTATTCCCCCAAACCACTACAAAGCTGGGTAGTATTAAGTGCCATGGACAAGTGTACCAGTGTACTCACTCGCTCTTGGCTAAATCTTGTTTTGGGTGGTGATGTAAAAACACCTGCATCATAGCAGGCTCAGGATGGGCAAAGTAGTCTATAGCCTGTTCAACCCTGTCTCTCTCCTCCACAACCTGGCTTGACTAGACATAAGGAGAGAGATGATTACAATTAACTGGTACATTCAGTTCCAGCAAATAGTTGTTTATTCAATGAATGCATGGAGCTGTTCCATCTTATTTCATTTGATACTAACTACTCAGTTCATACAGATTTCAAGTATTCAAATATCAATGATGAATATTCCATAAGGTTTACACAGTTAATAGATCACCTTCTTGTTTTATATTCATGTTCAGAGAGGAGTAATAGTTAGATCTTTGTATGTGATTTATATGGCAATTAAATCAATGGTGTGCTTGTTTGTTTGGGGAGTTTGACCTACAGTTAATGTGCCTACCACGTGAAGGTGCATGATCAATGGACAGCACAAAAACAATTTGTGTAGGTGAAGACTAGAGCTACCACAGATAGTAATAAGTTATAAGAGTAAGTAATCCATACCATATATATCCTAATAGTTACCTTATTACCATACTTGGCTGAAAATAAACTTTGCTGCCTGTTGTGAATGTGTTTTTCCCTGTAGGCTAATACATAAGTAGGCATTCGCTATTATGCCACATCAATGTGGAACGCCCTACCTAAAGCTGTAAAGGAATGTGAATCACTACCCGCTTTCAAAACCACTCTCAAAGAACACCTATGGGAGACTGCAATTCGAAACTGGCCCCTGTAAATGTCCTAACCCAACCCCCTCCAATGTACAGTAATTTACCTAGTATGGTTTTGTCAATATTCCAATGTACAGTTTTGCTTGTTTGTACAGTGTTTCCCCCCCCCCAACCCCCTCCAATGTACAGTAAATTACCTAGTATGGTTGTCAATATTCCAATGTACAGTTTTGCTTGTACAGTTGTACAGTGTTTCCCCCCCCCAACCCCTCCTACCCAACCCCCCCCGAGCTGTACTGTATTGTACCCATTCTGCAATCTGTTAATAAAGTTTTCAATCAATCAAGCATATACATTTTTGCAGTTGAGCAAAAATTAGCAGTTGAGTAGGCTATATGTGCTGTGTTTTTATGTCTTCCATCGAGGACCACCTTGGAAATAAGTGTTTTAATGAATGCTTTTAGGTAGGGCTGACCTTATGTTGTGGGACTTGTACAGCACTTTGTTCAACTTTGTCAGCGCTGTAAAGTTTAAACCTTTTTAAATCTTAGACAAACGAAACACTTTGCTTTCATGAAATATTGTAAGCCGTCATTTGAGGCTTTATAAAAGCAGCACAATGAACACAAATCTGTCAGTGCCGAGTCCGACCTCATCTTAAATAACAAACAGCATTGCTTGTTGTAATTAACAAAGAGAGGCAGAGTTGATTTAGCAAAAAAAAAAGAAAAAAGAAAATCACATATATATATATATATATTTTTAATAATCAAAATTTATTTTCATATTCGAATCCCATGCCCATCGAACGAAGCTTTGAAGCTTCGAAGTATTTAAGACAACCCTACTTTTAGGTGATATCCTCATGTAGCAGGGTGGATTATCCCTGCTTCGTGGGAACTGTGGTGCACGGTCACTAGGTAGCGAGACACAGTAGAACTCTGGCTAGCTGCACCTCCGTCTTTGGGGTCAGGAGCGTCAACTGGAGGCTGGCAGTGGGAGTGGATGGGGCCCAGGATTTACAAACCTAGTCCGGTACTCTGGTCTTCCTCTCCCTTCCAGGGCAGTCAGCAGTACTCCCCAACACGCCCTCACTCTCCCCAATTGTCCCCTTAGCACCCTCCCATACCTAGTGACTGGATTGTAAATAAATAACTTGGTTCCCCCCGCAAGCAGTACCCTCCCTCATTAACACCAGAAACATTACGGTAGGAAAGGGAAGGTTAAATAAGGGGTTAATAGTATATGTTACCCGCATCAAAAGGGTTAAGATTAGGCTCAGTAAAAGACACACACCGTGCTCCCATTCAGTCTGATTATTATTGCACCCTTGTTCTCGTTACACAATAGTTACGGTCTGGTGATTATTGCACCATGGTTATCGTTACACAATAGTTACAGTCTGGTAATTATTGCACCATGGTCATCGTTACACGATAGTTACAGTCTGGTAATTATGTAATTACGCCCTAGGCACCAAGTGCTCTCGCTGTACCCAGACTAAGTGCTGCCCACGTCTGGGCTAGACACAGTATCAATACCTTCCCTAAGGGTTTACATATACTGCTCTAGTACTCCCAAATATGGGGAAAGAAGGGAGGACATAGGGAAGGAATAGAACGGTTCACTGAATGGGAAAATATTATTACACCAACACGGTATCACACTCAAAGGAAATAAACAGAAAGCAAAAGGGTGGGCCCACAAAATACCAATAAAAGTCCTATCTTAATGCCGGCATATATTGTTTGGGGTTCCCCTATTGAACGGTAGTAGCAACGTTAATTTCGCCCGCAGGCTGCACCACACTGTATACTGTATAATAGCTCGGGAGCATCAATGCCCATTTGTACTCATCCGAAATGGCGAAATTGGCTCTGCACTGTTTGCTCACACACTATCGCTGGTACTTCTAGGATATCGCATCAACTAGCAAGTACTTCCTATCACCCGTCGCTATGGCCCTCCAACATAACTTCTGCAACAGGGCTCTCCCGAGCACCCGTCCGTTGCGACTGTTCGTGTTCAAGTTCACTGCCGAAGAGGATCTCCTTCCGTCTTCCGCCTCCATATATCACGTTCCATCTCTCTCCGACACTCTCTGCCAGACACCGCCCCCTGCTGGTCCCGCCTACTAGTCACACAGGGAAGAATGTTGAATATGGTCCAGCGATACTGTGTATGGTCCATACTCCAGCCGATAGAAGGAAGAGAAACTCATATCATTGCTCGTGGGAATATCAATGATGTCTTTGTGTACAAAGGGGATATAAAACACAAGTCAGCAGTTCTGAATAATAGACGATATTTTCAGGCTGCTACACTCAGGAATACAAATTGGTCAAGATAATGAGTTTTTATGATGTGTTTTTAATTTCCAAATACAAATCAAATCAAATCAAAAAAGCAGTTTTTGCAGTTGAGCTACAGGTGTTGTACATTATACAGCCTTTTCATGCATTTTTATCAAGGGAACCCTTATCCTAATGATTTTTTAAATAATATTATGATGATACGATATGGACCTAGTTGGGTCATCTATGGCACTTCGTGTTGTAATCACATCATGGGCATACTTCACTCCCCCTCCTTTTCCCCTCACGTTCACCACACGCTCCTCTTCATCCCCCTCTCCATCCACTACACACTCCTCCTCATCCTCTCTTTCTCCATTCACCCCTCCATTCACCCTTATACGACCAGCTTCACTTCACTTCACGTCACCTAGCACAGCTGCACTTCATCCCCCTAATTTGCACGCTGCCAGGCACCTCTCTCCTCACAGCTGCATCCTATCCCCCATTGACGAGGTGCCTACTTCAACTCCAAGACGCTGACCAGAAATCGTTGTGGTATTAAATACCACTACCCAGGTACGACGTCTCTACCTAAAGCTCTGCTGGAATCTACCCTTTGTATTGCCTTGCCTAACCTGTTTCTCCTGTGCCCCAGGACCGTTCCTGCCTGGACCTTCCCTGTCCCCGAAGAGGACCACTTGCCCGCTCGCTGCCACAGCAGCCCCAAGACAAGAACAAGGACCATGTTACAAAGAATGAAATCAGGAATGTCCAATCGTTGCTTTTCTTTTGAATCAAATCTTAAGGTCCTTTATTTTCTATTAGTTACAAATTCTAATTCAGTTCAGTTCGTTTTCTTCCAGTTCAGTTCAGTTCAATTCAAAGTCTCTTTACATTCTTTCAGTTCAGTTCAGTTCAGTTCAAAGTCCTATTACATTTCATTACATCCTGTGTGCTCGAAGAGCACGCCACATATATCACAGCTGGTTCCAATGACAATCAAAAACAATTCAGCACAGCTGCAGTGTTTAGGCACACGTTGGCAGGAGCTGTCCACTCTTGCGTGGTGCTGAAAGACAAACTGTGTTAGTTTTGTTGGCGAACAAGCATTGCACTTTCATTGTCATTAAAGAAAATGAAACAAATAAGACAAAACGTTATCACCAATTAACTATGTGTGTGTATTATATTTTACTTTATGAGTCTGAAAGAAAATGTATATTATTTATAATAATAGTTGCAACAAACTCTGGCCCGATGAACACTGTTCATCAATTAATCTCAAGGTTATACAATAACTGTATTGGCCGTCTGATTATTTTTCTTCCTGGTAACTGTATTGAGCAACTTCTAGTTTTGCCATCACGACCTGGGAATACTTCATGTATCCTACCCATTTTCCAGAGTTGTCTTGGCAACATGTGTTCGTTCACCAGTACCACATCACCTTCCTTCAATGGTGTTGTTTTCTTTGTGGAGGATGCGTGAGCAGATCTCAATTCCATCAGGTATTCACTTCTCCACCGATTCCAGTATCCATTGACTAGACGTTCTCTGTACCGCCATCTCTTGTTCATGTCCTTTCGAGTTCCTTGTTGTATGTTTGACTCTTTTACCGTCTGTGGTGGTAGTGTCGTCAGTCGGTTTCCTACCAGGAAGTGAGCTGGGGTTAGAGGTGCCACCTCGCTTTTGTGGTCCACATAAGTGAGTGGTCTTGAATTGATCACAGCCTCCACTTCAGTCAGAAAGGTCTGGAGTTCCTCGAAGCTCAGAAATGCTTTTCCCACAATTCTTTTGAGGCTGGTCTTGACTGAACGCACCATACGCTCCCATATACCGCCCCACCATGCAGCTCTTTCCACAATAAACTTCCAGTTTATCCGTTTTTCTGCAAAGAAGTCCTTCACTTGGTTGGATTTCATTGATTTCCATATTTCGTTCAAGTCCTGTGATGCCCTTTTAAATGTCTGTGCATTGTCTGAATAAATTGTTGAGCAAATGCCTCTTCTAGCAATAAACCTTCTGAAGGCCAAAAGAAAGTTAGGTGTCGTCAAGTCTGACACTAATTCTAAGTGAACAGCTCTGGTTACTGCGCACGTGAATAAAGCAATGTAGGCCTTTTTGTGGTTAGGTCTGACGTACAACGGCCCTGCAAAGTCGACTCCAGTCACTTCAAATGGTGCAGCTTCAGTTGTCCTGTCCGTAGGTAAAGGTGCTGTTATTTCTTGACTGGCCTTGGTTGTAAAGCTTTTGCAAATGAGACATCGGTTTAGAATCTGTTTAGTTGCTTGTCGTCCTCTTAGGATCCAGAAACGTTCACGTAGCTGTGTTAAGGTGTTCTGAAGTCCATTATGCATTACCTCTTCATGCGCATGTTTTATTTCCAGTTCTGTAAATACGTCATGCGTGGGTCGAATAAAAAAGGATGCTTTTGTCCATATCTGAGGCTTGATTTTTGCAATCTACCTCCAACTCGTATTACTCCATTATCCAAGAATGGGTTTAGATCTTTAATTTTCGAGTGCTTGTGAATATCCGTTCCCTTTTGCAATTCCTTCATTTCTTGTGAGAACGCTCTTTTTTGCATTTCGTATTCTTTGATTCTCGTAGAATACTTGTCAGATCAAACATGAAATCGTCCGATGTCGTTCTCCACGTCATTCCCAGAACCTTGACTGGGGCATTCTGGTCCGATTTCGTTTCCTGTAGTTTGTTCTGTAGTTCAGGTGAATTAGTTTTCCATTTACACATCTTCATCGCGGCCTTGTCCATGATTATTTTGGATTCATTATACAACTTGTATGCATCTTCTACTGTATCCGCTCCATTTATGAAATCATCCACATAAAGAGTTTCTCTTAATGCTTTTACCGTAGAGGGGTAGGTTGACTCCAATCCCTCCAGATGATGTCTGATCGTTGCTGACAGCAGGAATGGGCTGGCAGTCGCGCCAAATGGAACCCTTGTCATCCTCATTATGCATTCATTATATTCGTTTTCATTCTCTGTATGAGGTGTCTTGTCTGTCCACAGGAACCTCAGTGCGTCTCGTTCTGTCGGGTTTATTGAGATCTGTAGGAAGGCCTTTTCAATGTCCGACATGAAAGCAATTTTGCGTTGTCTGAATTTCAATAGTACATTCAATAAATCAGGGTTCAAGTTGGGCCCAGTTAATAGACAGTCATTAAGTGAGTCACTATTTTCATCATGTGACGACGCATCGAATACAACCCTGACTTTCGTCGTTGCGCGTTCCTCCTTCACAATAGCATGATGTGGCATGTAGTACAATGGGTTACCGGTGATATTGGTTTCGACTGGTTCAATGATTTTCTTCTCCAAGTAGTCATTGATCACCTCATTGTATCTTGTGAAGAGTTTCCCATCATGTTTGAATCTTCTCATCAGACGTTGAAACCTGTTCTCTGCAATTCTGTAGTTGGATGACAGTTTCAAATGATCTGTGCGCCATGGTAGTTGCACTTCATAACGTTCTCCGTTGTGCGTAATGGTTTCTTTGAATTGTTTCAGGGCAATTTCATCATTGGCGCTCAACTTAGTTTCTAGTTCAGGGTTGATTCCCAGGGATTCTAGCTCCCAAAATAAGCGTAACTGGTCAGACAGTGTTTTATTATCTACATTGACATGCATCACTCCGACGTTGGTTATAGTGCTGACGTGCATTGTAGTTACCGTTCCTTGAATGAGCCATCCGAAGCTGCTCTCGGCTGCCACTAGTCCATCTTGTAGTCTTTCAATCTTCCCAGAGACCACTTTCCAATAGTAGTCGGATCCGATTAATATTTCCACGTCTTGATTTTCCATTCCGTGGACCTTTACGTCGGCCAACAGCATTCCTTTTTCTTCCATCTCCGTGCGTAATGGCTCTCCGGGTACACTCATTAGCAGTGTTGGGACTAACGCGTTACAAAGTAACGCGTTACAGAAACGAAGTTACTTTTTGCCGCAACTAGTACTCTAACGCATTACTTTTGAAATTCAGTAACGCTACTTACGTTACTGAATGGTTCGTCACTGCGTTATTTGCGTTATATACGGCGTAGATTGATAGCGAGCGGTAGTGATTATTATTATTATTATTATCCTCATCCCCACCCGCGTAGAATGATACGAGGCGAGTCTGGCCACTGGCCAATCAGAAGTGCGCAAGAAATGCGGCTACGGAAAGAAATAGACCCTCTCTATTGTAAACAAAACAAACGCTCGCTATGAATCTACATACAAAGAACGCAGTAACAAACTAACAAACCATTTAGCAACTACTTGGAGAGATAATTAATATACAACATGGAAACGAGATAAAGAACATGTTTGAGGCGCTGCTGGAGTCAACTGGACTAACGTAACGTTACTACATCTCAACCACCGCAGACTTTGGTGAGTGAAACTCAAGTTGATCAACGGATTTTGACTGTACGAAATCTGCCAGGGAATCTCATATAATACTAACCAAACAATATAAATATAGTCCTTTCATGCACAATTGATATCCTAACTATTCTAACGTTGCAATGCTTTGATTGATATCTTAAACAACGTTGCAACTTGCAAGATGGTGAATGAATGAATGAATGAAAACTTTATTTAACAGATTGCAGAATGGGTACAATACAGTACGGCTCAATACATACAATTGTTAAGGGGATGCAGACCAGAGAAAGACGTTTGTCTTGTTTCCATCAGGGTCCCCCATTTTCAATTCATATAGACATTTATGACATACACAACATACATGACATTTATGGCATAGGGACATATAGGTATTTAGTACTGATACATTTGTGACATAAACGGTATTCAAATATACAGTACTGTTAGTTACCCCTAGCTTTGGGTAGGGCGTTCCACATTGTTGTGGCATAATTGCGAAACGTGTTTAGTCCCTTGTTTGAGCCGAATCTGGGTTTTACATGATTTGTTGAGCTTCCTCTGGTGTAGTGGTTGTGGTATTCACTGACCTTTGGGAAGTATTTTGACATGTACATGGGTACCCCGGTCGTATAGTGTATCTTGTAGACCAGGCCCATTGCAAGTTGCTGTACTCTGTCGTCTACTCTAAGCCATCCTAGGTTGTCAAAGTGGGCAGGGGTGAGGTGGGTTCTGGGGTTCAGGTCAAGTAGTAGTCTGACCAGTTTGTTTTGTGATGTTTGTAATTTTGTTTTAAGCGCCTTTGAGGTGCTTTGGTACCATGAGGTGCAAGCATAGTCGTAGTACCCTTGAATTATAATGGTTATAATGAAACGCTCCGGCGACATCAAGGCTGTTCCTTCAACCGGCGCACTTCTTATTATATGACTCGGGACAACATTTGTTTGTGTCAGATTTGTGTTTGTATCTAGACCACATTGCTTAGCAGAGTTCGGTGATGTGAATGGAAACTGTCAAGTTGATCAACCGATTTTGAGTACTATAGGGCATGGGACTCGGGAGCAATCTTTTTTTTTTAATCTTTTTTTTAAATAACTAAATAGTTACTTTTCACAGTAACTCATTACTTTTGGGTGTAAGTAACTAGTACAGTAACGAAGTTACTTTGAAATGAAGTAACTAGTAAAGTAACTGATGTCGTATATTTATCTAAATAAAACCTGTAAATTAAACAATAGAAATTATGCACATATATGAAATAGCAAAGAACTAGGTTATTTTCTCTTAGAAAAATAGAGACTCACAGCCATGCCAAATCACCTGTTAGGTTAACCATACATTTGAGTCAACAAGAAGGCTGTTAACTGGCCTCAGTCGAAATTGATCAAAATGACCCGTATAAGCATTACAGGAGGGATTAAAATCATCTAGCGGTTTCTGGAAAAGGCCACAGGAGAATTCAGTCAAAAGCTAATAGTGCAACCCTTCACCCTTCACCTAGCAGCTATAGGAAAAAGCCCAGAGTGCCATAAAAATAAGAACAGATCAAATGGCAAACAGATGACACATCTTCCTCCACAACGAACAGGGATGGTGCGCCAAATAACTAAACTTTTAAGTCAAGAAGTGACGGCCTGAAGGCCAACATCCGAGTTCTGTTTACTTTAGCTAAGCAGACCAAACAGGCCATTCTGTGATACCCACTGTTAGGTTGAATGGGTACTATATTTCCATCTGTATGAGGGTCGCATTCAGGGACACTTGGGTAAATCATTCTAAAAGGAAACTAGTTCATATCCCCTCTGTAAGGTCACCTTGTAACGCTGTTTCGCAAGACCCAAATCACTGAGAGGGGAGACCTTCTAGCCAATAGGAAAGCAGGCTCTCTGGGGTGACGGCACTGGATGGCGCAAGGGCTGGGGGGGGTTCTCTCTTCTCTATAAAACCTACAGGTTGAATGA